>NW_018128127.1:209660-212572 GCF_001952655.1 Monopterus albus
AAGATGCCAAATCCTGTTGGAAAATAAAATCCACTTAAGTGAGACACAACTGTGAATTCCATTATTGGGGAAAAAAGGCACCGCTGTGGATTCAAGTTGAATGCATGGTACTTATGGGATGTGTGTTTGCTCTGAAATGCAATCCTATCCATCCACACTCCACATAAGTGCTTGTGTGAAATTCAAATGCATTTATCTGAAGTGGAATGGGAGTCATTCCCTCTCTGTTCCCTTCAGGCTTAGACTCTAATAGCCTGGCAGGTCTTAGGTTCTCAGGCTGCTGGTGGATTTATGCTTCATAGATTGATAATGCAAAAATCATATGTATCTCACAGAGTGCAACACAGAATACACTCTCTCTAGTTTCATACATCTAAATAATCCCAGAGATACCAGCCCATGTCATGCAGACGTCTGTATGTGGTGGTTCTTGATGCACTGACACCAGCCTCAGTCCACTCCTTATGAAGCTCCCCTAGATTTCTGAATCGCCCTTGCTTGACAATCCTCTCAAGGCTGCGGTCATCCCTGTCACTTGTGCACCTTTTCTGGCCACATTCTTCCCGTCTTCTTAACACTCTGTTAATATACTTCCATACTGCGCTCTGTGAGCATCCAGCTTCTTTTGCAATTGGCTTTTGAGACTTTTCCAATGATGGTCGTCTGCACAACCGTCAAGTCAGCAGTAGTCCCCATGATTCTGAAGCCTACTAAGCCAGAGAGACAATTTCAAGGCTGAGGAAACCTTTGCAAGTGTTTTGTGTTAATTAGCTGACTAGATTGGGACACAGGGAGCCTATAGTGTTGAACTTTGTCATGATATTCTAATTTTGTGAAATACTGGATTTGGTTTTTTTTTGTCTTTAATCCATAATCATCAAAATTGAAACAAAAGGCTTGAAATATTTCACTTTGTGTGTAGTGAACTAATATAACAAGTTTCACTTTTTGAAACAAATTATTTTAATAAATGGACTTTCCCTCGGTATTCTAATTTTTTGGCACATACCTATAAAGCAAGACAGTGTTACTCACCAATGTATCCTCCATCAAAACTGAAGCGCTCATTCATACTCAACGTGAACATGTGCTAAAAGGAAAACAAAATTCTGTTCTTATCTGAAGCGCTGGAACAAATATCCACAAATCTAAAGCTGTCATGTGATGTAAATGATGTTTCATGCTCAGAGTCTTCAGTTATGAAACCAGATCACTTACAGGCTTGATGCCAGTCAGCATGCCCACATAACCGGCAAAGTTTGTTGACTTGAAAACGGTTTGATTCTTTCTCTGGAAGTCAAGGTTGACCACTAGAGGCTTCAGCCTCTCAGAAATGATCCATGACTTGTTTTTCACATCCCAGCTGTGAAGAGACAAGCTCATCTCATGAGATATTACTATACCAGATCTGAGTAAAAAATGGTAATAATCTTAAAAACTGAAATTCTTACCCCATAAATAATCCAAAATCCATATTTCTACCATGAACAAGGTTACCTGTAACAGGACAAAAGCAAAAAGAATTTCAGTCTCTCTTCTGTATCATGGTGGTGGTTCTGACCAGTACTCTGTCCACTCACCATTACTGTCTTCTGCAACAACTGATGTGCACACAGTAAACACCTCATAGAAGATGTTGAACAAAACAACTTCACCTAAATTATGGGGGGAAAAAAACTATACATGTATTAAAAAAAGAGATTGATGGGACATATCTCCTAAACAGTTGCTGAATGAAGAATTGTTAAGAGTTGTGTTTTCTTACCCAGAGGGATCCCTGAAACTGTGGCAATTCCTTTAATTTCCTCTTTAAATGGGTTAGGGAGTGTGTCCAGCATCCAAGGCTGCAGAACAGTGTGAAACAGGCTGCAGTCATGACAATAAGAAGACATCGTTCAGTGGAGAAGTGATACTCACCAGTGTAATGTCAACCAGCTCAACCAGCCTTCCACTGGGCACGAAAGCATTCGCCAAGTCTTTGATGGCTTGAATCATGTTGGCCAGCTTCAAACAAAAAGATATTTTAAAAAAAGTGACATTTTTACATTATACAACATTATTATAATGAATGTGACAGAGTTCTTACATATGTTTTCTTGTCAGTAATCACAGCCGTCCATCTCTCACTGGGCGGTAAGTCAAGGTTCAATGTGTACCAGCTGGCTGCTCCTCGGGACCTGATCAGGAATGAAAAGCTGTAAAACTGCAGCACAATTATGCATCATATTCACAACTTCAGAGTCACCGTGATTATCGGTTTTGAACCGAATTTGACGAGTTAAAAAGCAGCAGCTGATGCGCTACAGGCTAGCTCCATCTGAATAGCCAATCACTGCAATTAATTAGTGCCAACAACTTTAATAATTTAAGTCACCCATCAAGCAAAAATCCCCACATTTTCTGGGTCTCAGTTTGTCAGAGTTGAAGATTTCATGCCTTTCTCTGGCTTACATCACAGCAAAGCTGGTCAGATAAAATAAGCAATGATGATACCAACTGTATCAAATTTATCCATCTAACCATTCTATCATCTCTACCACTTATCCTGAAGAGGACTGCACTCATGGGCAGGGGGACGAATCCCAGTTGACTTTTGGGCCACCCTGGACAGGTCGCCAGTCTATCACAGGGCTGACAGAGACAGACAACCACACACACACTCACTCACACACACACACACACTCACTCACTCCTATGGGCAGTTTAGAGTTGCCAGTCAACCTAAGCTGCATGTCTTTGGACTGTGGGAGGAAGCTGGAGTACCCGGAGAGAACCCACGCAGGCATGGAGAACAAAATAAAGTGGTATAGATACAAGATGGATGCTCACATCTAACCTAACATATCCAACAATTTAGTATAGTGCTTCCACAGATTTGGGAGACTTGTAAGAGACAGATAAAAAAAAAAAAA
>NW_018128127.1:212772-213911 GCF_001952655.1 Monopterus albus
AGGACATAACATAGCAAATGAGACAGACATTAATAAAGGGGACAAAGGGATTATTAAATTAAGTTAGAATTGTGTGTGTAAAAGTGTGGAGTGTGGGTGCATCCAACTCCTCAAACTGATATTCAGTACTTACTGAAAATAATAATAATAAAAAATTAAGAAATTGTAAAGGAAAGAAGACAGTTGATAGAAAATGGATTGCAAGTAATGAAATAAAAAAAAACTAATACAATATATACTTTTTCCACACACACACGCTACTGGAACAAGACATCCATGGACAAGAGAGGAGAACAGGGAACTATTGGAATGCTACTATACAAGTAACACCAGTGAGAGGGGCTACATACGGAGGATGTGGGACCTATGGATACTTCGAAACCCAACATCTACACTAACATCAAACCAACTAGTAGCTCAGTGCTATAACATCCACAAGAAGCACCTCCTATCACAACTAGAGATTGACGAGGTACAACACGAATGCTCCAGCAAAGGGGAGCCAGGATGACAGGTCAGGGGGCAGATATCATCATCACCCCCACAATTGGAGATTGGGTACCAAGCCCCCATAACAGGCCCAGATGAAACAGGCCTGGATGAGCTTGATTCAAGAGTAGCTGACCTGAGATTGAAGAGCAAGATGGACACCTGGAACTCCCGTAGTTGGTTACCAAGACTAAGTGAAGTGCCTTCTGAAAGTCTACTAGAGGATGTGAACGCAGCCCTAAGAACAATCCCCACTACGATCATCACTGAGACCAACAAGCTCATATACACCACAGCAACCGTGATCCTTGAGATGCTTGGCTACAAGTTCAACAAAGGCCATAAGGAGCAGTATCCTCAATGGAGAATGAGATTGGAGACCAAGATCAAGGCATCAAGGAGAGAAGTTAGACAGCTATCAGAATTGCAGAAAGGCGTGATGAAGAAAGGGGTACCTAAGAAATACAACTCACTGTCCTTACCTGAGGCCTTAGAGACTGCCAAGAAAAGGCTCACAGCCCTGGCCACATGGCTGAAGAGGTACACCAGAGAAGTTGAAGCTAGGAGAATAAACCGAATGTTCTCCACTGAGCCATCCAAGGTGTATTCTCAGTGGCAGGGGGGTAAGATGGGAGCAGACATCTCAAGGT
>NW_018128127.1:214052-215227 GCF_001952655.1 Monopterus albus
GTTTTTTTATAATTGCAACACAAAATAAAACATTTACAGGACAAAAGGACATAACATAGCAAATGAGACAGACATTAATAAAGGGGACAAAGGGATTATTAAATTAAGTTAGAATTGTGTGTGTAAAAGTGTGGAGTGTGGGTGCATCCAACTCCTCAAACTGATATTCAGTACTTACTGAAAATAATAATAATAAAAAATTAAGAAATAGTAAAGGAAAGAAGACAGTTGATAGAAAATGGATTGCAAGTAATGAAATAAAAAAAAACTAATACAATATATACTTTTTCCACACACACACACTACTGGAACAAGACATCCATGGACAAGAGAGGAGAACAGGGAACTATTGGAATGCTACTATACAAGTAACACCAGTGAGAGGGGCTACATACGAAGGATGTGGGACCTATGGATACTTCGAAACCCAACATCTACACTAACATCAAACCAACTAGTAGCTCAGTGCTATAACATCCACAAGAAGCACCTCCTATCACAACTAGAGATTGACGAGGTACAACACGAATGCTCCAGCAAAGGGGAGCCAGGATGACAGGTCAGGGGACAGATATCATCATCACCCCCACAATTGGAGATTGGGTACCAAGCCCCAATAACAGGCCCAGATGAGCCTGATTCAAGGGCTGCTGACCTGAGACTGAAGATCATGAGCAAGATGGACACCTGGAACTCCTGTGGCTGGGTACCAAGACTAAGTGAAGTGCCTTCTGAAAGTCTACTAGATGATGTGAACGCAGCCCTAAGAACAATCCCCACTACGATCATCACTGAGACCAACAAGCTCATATACACCACAGCAACCGTGATCCTTGAGATGCTTGGCTACAAGTTCAACAAAGGCCATAAGGAGCAGTATCCTCAATGGAGAATGAGATTGGAGACCAAGATCAAGGCATCAAGGAGAGAAGTTAGACAGCTATCAGAATTGCAGAAAGGCGTGATGAAGAAAGGGGTACCTAAGAAATACAACTCACTGTCCTTACCTGAGGCCTTAGAGACTGCCAAGAAAAGGCTCACAGCCCTGGCCACATGGCTGAAGAGGTACACCAGAGAAGTTGAAGCTAGGAGAATAAACCGAATGTTCTCCACTGAGCCATCCAAGGTGTATTCTCAGTGGCAGGGGGGTAAGATGGGAGCAGACATCTCAAGGT
>NW_018128127.1:216464-216973 GCF_001952655.1 Monopterus albus
ACCACTTACGGTCTTCAGGTACCCCGCTGGCATAATAAGCTAGCCAAACGAGGAGATAGAGGCCACTGAGATCTAGACAAGGAAGCTCCTTATAATGCACGGCGGGTTTCACCCCAAGTCCAGCATCCTGAGACTGTACACCAAGCAGAAGGAAGGAGGCCGAGGATTAGTGAGCGTCAGAGCCAATATCCAGGATGAAACAACAAAGATCCACGAATACATCAGGAAGATGGCCCCAAGTGATGACATGCTTAGTGAACACCTCAGACAGCAGAAACCAGAGGAACTAGGGAAGGAAGAGAGGAACCCTCATGGAAGGACAAACCTCTGCACGGTATGTACCACCGTCAAATAGTAGAAGTGGCTGATATCGAAAAATCCTACCAGTGGCTGGACAAAGCTGGACTGAAAGACAGCACAGAGGCACTAATCATGGCAGCACAAGAACAAGCTCTAAGTACAAGATCAATAGAGGCCGGGGTCTACCATACCAGACAGGACCCCAGGTG
>NW_018128127.1:217458-236570 GCF_001952655.1 Monopterus albus
GAGAGAGAGAGAGACATAAAACAAAAGCAAATACAATTAACAAAATCGGTAAATGATTAGAAAGAGGAAAAGAAAAAGGGGAGGTGGGTAGGTTATATTCTCAGTTAATTTGGTTAGATTGATAGGTGCAACACTCAAAACAGTAGCATAGACAATAAAGACTAATAACAGTAACAACAATTAAATAAAAGCAGCTTGCCCCTAGTTTGAAATGCAGACTCTGTGTCATCGATTTGTTGTTATGAACCTGATTAGGGCGACAAGCAACTGCAAGTTCTCAGCACCCAATTTGACATTCATCTTTTTTTTGTCCAACCGACAGTACAAAGACATTTAAATTAATAAAACAAGGACAAATAAATGGCTTAAATGATGATCAAAACTGTAGGTGATAGATTAATTTTTTAAAGTTCCTCCAGAGCTGTGTATGACAAACAGAGAAATCCTCTGTGACTAATAAACTTATCTTGATGTGTAAAATCTGTAAAGTACCCCATTAATTATTCATCAAATTGCATCCAACAATACAGAAAAACAAAGTTTACCTACAAGAAGAGCTGCAACGATCAATTTGACAATCGCAGAAGCAACTAACTTTATGATTTAGTCACTTTTCACCAAATATTTTCACAAAACTCTGCAATTTTCAGCCTTACAAATAGGAACGTTGATTGTTTTATACCACAGATAAAGAAAATATCTAAGTTTTAGACTGCTGGGCGAACAAAATTAGACATCTGAAGATGTCACCTTGTTACAGGTGCAAACTGCAACTTCCAAATTTGGACGATAAGATTTACGAGAAGCAAGTGAAGGCATCAGCGTTTATTTCCATTATTAGGAAACACAGGTGTGTCAAAACGGCACTGATTTGGCAAAGCATTCGTTCACAGTAATGTCATTTACAGACACTTACGTAGGGCCAGTTGGTGGATACATTCCAGTCCTACAGTCTTCTGCATACTGCAAACAAATGAAAATAAAAGTAGTACATCACAGAGTCGATTATTTGTGTGTGAATTCAAAGAGAACATATCAGTACAGCTCAATGCAATTATTCAACGCATTCTGTCTTTGTCATCTTCGTCTGTTAAGGACACTGAAACATCACTTACCGGTGGTTTAAACTGTGTCGACGTAACGGAGAATAAAGCCGCTAAAACAAGAAAAACACAACGCCCCATTTTCAGACAACTTCGCCAAAATCTTTCTCCGTTCAGCGTCAGTTTGTTACCTGAAGTTTACTACGGAAGCTCCGACAGGCAGTGTTTATACCTCGTGACGGCGGCGAGCGAACATTTATGACAAGAGGGGGGGAAACAAAGCTATCGAAAGGAAATAAAACATTTTCTACACAAATACATGTCACCCGAGCCACGTTACATGGTTGAGATGTAAAACTGAGCAATCCCGTTTTTGTTGTTTGCAACAAAGGCGACCGGCTCGGACAAAATAATTAACAAAGTGAAACAAAACACGCCGCAGCCAATGGTCGTTTCCATACGGAAGTGAAAATACGTAACATGACCACTCATATGACTTGGTGACTTTATGTCATCACGTGACACCATCTGTTTTAAAGTGATTTGATTTGATTTATTCTTTCAAGCATGCAGAACAAATGACATCAACACACACACATAATTACACAAATCCAACCAATGCTAATCCATTATCAATTTGCTTATACCTAGTACATGCTTGAATGAAGTAGGAAGAAGTCAGACTTATCCAGTCCTACCCCATAACATCATCTTATACAAAAAATTTCATGCATCATTGGCTGCAAGCAGTATCTCTACATAGGTAATTCTCTTCTTCACCAAACAAGTAATACACAGAAAATTTAAAACAGAGTGTTTCCTTCATGCATTCTTGATTAAATCTCTTATTCTTGCATACATCTTGAATGACACATACATTTATATTTATATGTGTCTAATACATTTGTTTTGCTCCGGCGGACTAACGTTACATTGGGTTTAAGTATCTGTTAAATAGCACACGGTGGCGAGAAACAATTAAGCACAGTACACCATTAAAGATTAAATCAAATCAAATCAAATGTACTTGAATATTTAATGATATATTTCATTTATTGTACTTTATATCGCTACTTCAGCACATTTCCGGAATATAACCTATTTTTAATCCACTACACTTCATCTGGCAGCTGCAGTTACTAGTTACTTTGCAGAATAAGAATTTTGGCTGAAAACACAGGATCTTTCTAAAAATAACACACTGTTAAGGCTACCTACCAAGTAATTTTAACTTGTGCAGGAATTCGTTTTTGTTTACTTTTCTACCAAATCATCTCATGACCCTCTGGGGTGAGCCTGGACGAAGACACCGAACTGTATAGGAAGTCAATAATCAAAATATACATATATCAGTCAGCAGAGCCATTTTCCCAGAGAACAAAAACTTTTAACTTTGGAGAATTATACATTTCTTCTGCTAATATATATGTTTAATTCTGTGGGATTTTGAATTGACTTTTATATAGTTTTACTGGTGCTTTGAGTACATCTTCCATGACTGATACAAATATTCATACACACATACAGTACATGAGCAGCATTAAGATGCAACTCATGACCTTTTAATTTAAGATTTAATCTGTTGATTATTTCTCAATCAACTGATTATTCATTTGGTCTATAAAATGCAAGAAAGTAGCAAAGACATTACATCACATATTCCCTCAGCCTAAATGTGATATCCATTAAACACCGTGTCTTGTTTGACCAATAATCTAAAATCCAAAGACGTTACACAAGACAAAGAAAAGCAGTGAACCCTGAGAAGCTGGGACTAGGGAATGGTTGGCACACTTGTTAGAAAAGACAAGTCAAACACTTTAAATCAGTGGTGTGTTCATGTTTCAGCATGACAACATGCATAAAGGCAGAGCCACAGAGAAACTGTTCTCAGTTTGGGGTGGAGGATTCTGAGTGGTCTGCACAGACCTCTGACCCCATCCAAGACTTCTGGGATGAACTGGAACCCCAGATTTGAGCTGGCCACATTGCCCTAAGATCAGTACCTAATCCCACCAATAATCCTGTGGCTGAATGGGAGCAAATCTCTGCAGTCAGGCTCCTAAATCCTGTGGAAAGCTTTTCCAGAGTGGAGGCTGTTACAGCAGCAGATTAATGCCCATGGCTTTGGAAAGAGATGATGAAGAGTCACATAAGTGTAATGTTCAAGTGTTGACATAGGTTTGTGTACAATGGAAAATAAAGTGGAGAGTAAAACACATCATTTAAGTTATCCCCACATCCTTTACTTAAATTACTGTAAATTAACGTGTGATTTTTGGGCACAAGTTTCATCTTCTGTACATAAACACAGGGCAAACACCACACTAGTTAATGATTTACATTGAACAAACCAGTGGGTCTGGAATTCACCACAAATAATCAAATTGGCTGCAGGAAATAAAAACAAACCAGGAAAACTGAGCATGACAAAACAGACCAGGTAATGTTTATTAAAAAAATAAAAACAAAAAGGACATTTAATGTCAAATTAAAAGGCCAAATTCCTGAAATCAATATGTTATCAAAGGAGGCCGTGATCTACAAAGTTGTCTTCACTTGCAGTACCTGTCTGCTTTCATCTTGCTTCTCCTGTAATGAAAACAAATTGGTGACATGTTAGTCACAGTATGGATGTAGAATACTCAATGTGTATTCCCAAAACTAAATTACATTGAACTTTAAATCAAACATACTCCAATATATTTTACTATATTAGAAAAATAACTAGTAATAATAATAATAATAATAACTAGAAGCAAGAAAATGCAGCTCTGTGAGGTGCTTCTGCTGACACACGTGATATTTATCTGTTGTAATGACAGCACGAGGCTGCCTGCACTGCCTGCCCATGAACTTTCACAAGTTCAACAAGTTAACACATCTGTAATACTGCAATGCAAGCACATATGAAACAACAGATACAAACACATTAATAGATGTTGGTTCTACTGCAGCGTGTTAGACTTTTATATACATAACCTTTGAGTCTGTGTTTGGATTTTAAATGTCACCCTTTTAATCGGGTGCATGAACACAAAAACAATCTTTGGTGTAGTTTTAGCACTAATTTAAATGATTTTTTTTCCAGTCAAAATACAACATTTAATAACCTGTTTTTGAGAGGAAAGAACTTAAAGGAGTGAGTACAAAGGAATGTGTAACTGGAGTTTAACAATAAATAAATGAGTCTGTTGTCACACCTGTCGAGCAAAGCTTCATGAAACTTCCCATCCATTCTGGCTTTCTTCAGCGTAGAAGAGTCTTCCTCATTAATCCTGAGCTGCCGATCCTGAAAACTCTGAAACTTCTTCCTGTAATTAACACAGAAACATAAGATTACAAAAGCATGTGCAAAGACACGACAGCCACATACACAGACTCTCCGTCAAATCTACTGACATTTTCGCCCGTTATCCTTCGCTTATGACAACTGAAACTGAGGCCCTCGGCAGCAAAACCCAAAAAGAAATCTAGGTAATAAGCTCAAGCGTTGACCAAAGCAGAGAATTTAGATGTTGACAGTGGCAGCCAAGTAGCAACAGGTTGAGTGGCTAAGCCTGTACAGTACTCATGTTTAAATATTCAGCTAAGGCAGAAGTACTTTATGAAGATAACAGAGGAATTTGCTATTTAAGGGCAAACATTTTTTAAATGTCTCTACTATTCAAGTTTGGACACATTCCCATGTAATCCAACAGGAACGTGAGTCCAAACAAACAGTTTCAGTCTAATTTATACATGTCACATTGCCGTTACTGCATCAAGGCAACAATGAAATGTGATCAGTTGTGAGCATTTTCCTCTTAGTACGATACTTCCTGAATATTTCCCCTAAAAAGTAGACAGAACACTTTAATCTGTTTCATTGTAAAACTACTTCACCAATATCATTAAATATCTTGCACAACAGTGCTATGAACAACCCCTTTAACATTTAGGTTTTTTTCTCTGCCTGTTTTATGATCCTCAAGCTGAACTCCATCCTAAAAGGCATTTCACTAAACTCTACATCAAGACACAGGCTCAAGGGCAGCCATTATCCACATGTCAACATGATGAGTCGATTCCCCCGGCATTCATCTAAAACAAATAATAGAGTGAAAACACAAGCCGAAGCATGACAAGCAAAAAAACAGATTCGGACATATTGCCTGGAACTTAATAGGCCACAGTATATATAACACATGCAACATCGGAAGCTAAAGTGCGGCGTCGCGCGCTTTCTCATCCCGCTCTTAACAGCAGACCATCAACTGAATCTTTAAATGTACAGGCCTGATGAGGCGGTAACTTAACAGCACGATCTCCCACCCAGAGATGTGATTTTGAAATCATCGTATTCTCCCTCAATCACAGTAAAGTGCCATAACGTCCATTTCAGAGGACGCTGCACAGTTTAGTGCTCAGGCTGTAAAATGTCAAGCTGTAGTGAACAAGTATAATTAATGTGACAACAACTTAAAGGGGAAAGGTCCACTTAAAGGTACTCTCAAAATCTGAGACAAGAGAAAAACAGAAAAGATGTACAATATGCACAACACTGCCAGTAAGTTTTACAAGTCATGTTGCTGGATCGTATGGCACATGGAAGCTGGATGTGTTACTGAGTGAAATCGCTCCAGACCTTTTGATGACCTGCAGGTCTCCCTGTTTAACTTGTTTTAAACTCCAACAAGATAAAACGTGTGCATTTAACAAGAGCAGTGATGTTCCCAGCAATAGCCAAGCTGTAAATGGAGATCTGAATAATGCAGTCTAGAGCTATAAAACGGTTATGTAGGTAGGCAGCGTGGGGTCTATGCATGCATTGTGAAGTTAAATTCAAGACCTTTTTAATACATTTTAAGACCTGAACTCCACAACTCGCATCTATATAACTTGCACTTCCCCATTAGAGTTTTTAGTTTATGTAAGGTCAGTTTAACACAGAGTTGTTAAACTTACAGCAGCCTGTGGGACAGTGAGTGCACAAAATGTTGGACCTTTTCAGGGCACGACAAATTCAGCCTGGATTCCACCAGATGCAGGTCAGAGACACTGTGTCTACAAAGGATTCCACAAGCTGTGTGGCTGCGCAGTATAAATAAATAGATTCACACAAACCTTTACCATACAAACTCTGAATAAACAGGCTGTTCACATAGCTACAAACTTTAATACCTCTTAAAATAGTGACTAAAGCTTTTTAAACTGGTTTATTGCCTTTTAAAACTTTTTAAGACACCGCGGAAAACCGGCAGCAAATTGTCCTACAAAACTCATGTTGAACATCTTGCTTAACAACTGTATGTATGGACAACCCGCAAACACAATGCCTCTGGCCACAGCTGTCGCCGGCGCGGACAGAAGCATGAAGGAAAAAACATACACAGGAGCTTCTATTTTTCTGGTCCATCTGTGTATTTAACATACATTAACTTACAACAGCAGCCCGGCATGTCTCACATGGGTGAAATAACCTCTGATTGGCTCTTAAAACTGAACCAAGCACAACAGTTTAACTTAAAAGCTGCAGAACATCCAACTCCAGACCGTGGTTTCATTTGTTTTTTAGTGAACTGCCTGTATAGAGCCAGCACTGAAGTTACACACAGTGGCAGATACGTACACATAATTGACCTCGCAGGACTTCACATTGCCCCTGTCCTCATCTGCAATGTCATCTTTACGCTTGACCTCTCGTTCTGCACTTGATCGGATCTGTTCATCATCCAGGAGAAAAAAAAAAATAAACAGAGAGAAGTTGCGCATTAAATATCAATACCTTGAACCCCCTGAAGTGAAGGTCACAAATATTTTTCTCCTCTGCTCTCAAGAGTCAGTATCTGTTGTAATGACAGCACGAGGCTGCCTGCACTGCCTGCCCATGAACTTTCACAAGTTCAACAAGTTAACACATCTGTAATACTGCAATGCAAGCACATATGAAACAACAGATACAAACACATTAATAGATGTTGGTTCTACTGCAGCGTGTTAGACTTTTATATACATAACCTTTGAGTCTGTGTTTGGATTTTAAATGTCACCCTTTTAATCGGGTGCATGAACACAAAAACAATCTTTGGTGTAGTTTTAGCACTAATTTAAATGATTTTTTTTCCAGTCAAAATACAACATTTAATAACCTGTTTTTGAGAGGAAAGAACTTAAAGGAGTGAGTACAAAGGAATGTGTAACTGGAGTTTAACAATAAATAAATGAGTCTGTTGTCACACCTGTCGAGCAAAGCTTCATGAAACTTCCCATCCATTCTGGCTTTCTTCAGCGTAGAAGAGTCTTCCTCATTAATCCTGAGCTGCCGATCCTGAAAACTCTGAAACTTCTTCCTGTAATTAACACAGAAACATAAGATTACAAAAGCATGTGCAAAGACACGACAGCCACATACACAGACTCTCCGTCAAATCTACTGACATTTTCGCCCGTTATCCTTTGCTTATGACAACTGAAACTGAGGCCCTCGGCAGCAAAACCCAAAAAGAAATCTAGGTAATAAGCTCAAGCGTTGACCAAAGCAGAGAATTTAGATGTTGACAGTGGCAGCCAAGTAGCAACAGGTTGAGTGGCTAAGCCTGTACAGTACTCATGTTTAAATATTCAGCTAAGGCAGAAGTACTTTATGAAGATAACAGAGGAATTTGCTATTTAAGGCAAACATTTTTTAAATGTCTCTACTATTCAAGTTTGGACACATTCCCATGTAATCCAACAGGAACGTGAGTCCAAACAAACAGTTTCAGTCTAATTTATACATGTCACATTGCCGTTACTGCATCAAGGCAACAATGAAATGTGATCAGTTGTGAGCATTTTCCTCTTAGTACGATACTTCCTGAATATTTCCCCTAAAAAGTAGACAGAACACTTTAATCTGTTTCATTGTAAAACTACTTCACCAATATCATTAAATATCTTGCACAACAGTGCTATGAACAACCCCTTTAACATTTAGGTTTTTTTCTCTGCCTGTTTTATGATCCTCAAGCTGAACTCCATCCTAAAAGGCATTTCACTAAACTCTACATCAAGACACAGGCTCAAGGGCAGCCATTATCCACATGTCAACATGATGAGTCGATTCCCCCGGCATTCATCTAAAACAAATAATAGAGTGAAAACACAAGCCGAAGCATGACAAGCAAAAAAACAGATTCGGACATATTGCCTGGAACTTAATAGGCCACAGTATATATAACACATGCAACATCGGAAGCTAAAGTGCGGCGTTGCGCGCTTTCTCATCCCGCTCTTAACAGCAGACCATCAACTGAATCTTTAAATGTACAGGCCTGATGAGGCGGTAACTTAACAGCACGATCTCCCACCCAGAGATGTGATTTTGAAATCATCGTATTCTCCCTCAATCACAGTAAAGTGCCATAACGTCCATTTCAGAGGACGCTGCACAGTTTAGTGCTCAGGCTGTAAAATGTCAAGCTGTAGTGAACAAGTATAATTAATGTGACAACAACTTAAAGGGGAAAGGTCCACTTAAAGGTACTCTCAAAATCTGAGACAAGAGAAAAACAGAAAAGATGTACAATATGCACAACACTGCCAGTAAGTTTTACAAGTCATGTTGCTGGATCGTATGGCACATGGAAGCTGGATGTGTTACTGAGTGAAATCGCTCCAGACCTTTTGATGACCTGCAGGTCTCCCTGTTTAACTTGTTTTAAACTCCAACAAGATAAAACGTGTGCATTTAACAAGAGCAGTGATGTTCCCAGCAATAGCCAAGCTGTAAATGGAGATCTGAATAATGCAGTCTAGAGCTATAAAACGGTTATGTAGGTAGGCAGCGTGGGGTCTATGCATGCATTGTGAAGTTAAATTCAAGACCTTTTTAATACATTTTAAGACCTGAACTCCACAACTCGCATCTATATAACTTGCACTTCCCCATTAGAGTTTTTAGTTTATGTAAGGTCAGTTTAACACAGAGTTGTTAAACTTACAGCAGCCTGTGGGACAGTGAGTGCACAAAATGTTGGACCTTTTCAGGGGACGACAAATTCAGCCTGGATTCCACCAGATGCAGGTCAGAGACACTGTGTCTACAAAGGATTCCACAAGCTGTGTGGCTGCGCAGTATAAATAAATAGATTCACACAAACCTTTACCATACAAACTCTGAATAAACAGGCTGTTCACATAGCTACAAACTTTAATACCTCTTAAAATAGTGACTAAAGCTTTTTAAACTGGTTTATTGCCTTTTAAAACTTTTTAAGACACCGCGGAAAACCGGCAGCAAATTGTCCTACAAAACTCATGTTGAACATCTTGCTTAACAACTGTATGTATGGACAACCCGCAAACACAATGCCTCTGGCCACAGCTGTCACCGGCGCGGACAGAAGCATGAAGGAAAAAACATACACAGGAGCTTCTATTTTTCTGGTCCATCTGTGTATTTAACATACATTAACTTACAACAGCAGCCCGGCATGTCTCACATGGGTGAAATAACCTCTGATTGGCTCTTAAAACTGAACCAAGCACAACAGTTTAACTTAAAAGCTGCAGAACATCCAACTCCAGACCGTGGTTTCATTTGTTTTTTAGTGAACTGCCTGTATAGAGCCAGCACTGAAGTTACACACAGTGGCAGATACGTACACATAATTGACCTCGCAGGACTTCACATTGCCCCTGTCCTCATCTGCAATGTCATCTTTACGCTTGACCTCTCGTTCTGCACTTGATCGGATCTGTTCATCATCCAGGAGAAAAAAAAAAATAAACAGAGAGAAGTTGCGCATTAAATATCAATACCTTGAACCCCCTGAAGTGAAGGTCACAAATATTTTTCTCCTCTGCTCTCAAGAGTCAGGTCCCTACAGAGATTGCATACTTAAAACGAAAAGATTAACATGCAACCTTGTGGAAGTAACACAATTTACACATCACCTTCACCATCTCGCCATCCCCTGCCATCTTGCTCTTGGCCACGATGTCACCACTCTCACTGTAAGAGATGAAACAGCTATTTGCTGCCAGGAGAGCCATTTTACCCTGAGGCAGAACAGAAAGAAAACAGAGGAAGAGGCAGTAGATTAGATAGAATTGCAGTGGGATTGGTTGTTGTGACAGGCATGAAAGGTTGCCTGATATTTGATGTAAAAGAGCCTCAAGGTTGTGCAAGGCAGGTTATTTATGGGCTCAACAAAGCAGCGAAGCGAGCAATGCGCTACAGTGATAAGGTGGATGCATTCTGAATAATAAATCAGTTGTTCATGGCTACAGTTAAGTGCCATCTCTCATGGGCTAAACTCTAATCAGCCACATGGAGAGCTGTGAAAGGCAGGAAAAAACAAGTAACTGCAAAACAAAGTACTGTATATGTATATGCTGGAAAACCTACTAAAGTGATTAATCAATTATCAATATAGACACCAATTAATTTTCTGATGATCATCTAATTGATTAATCAATAAACTGCTTCAGCTCTACTTGTAACACAACCTGGCACACACAGTATTGGTTACATCTGACTTGTTACAAGATGCTTTATGCAGTGTCCAACTCCTGCCTTACATAACTGCTGTGTTTATGTTTGTGTCATATTTCTGTCTTGCTGCAAGTTTGTTCTCTGCCTGGACTATTGCATTGGTAGGACACTGATGTTAACACAGTGTTAAAACATTTTGCACTTTAATGGCTAATGACAACTTCGTGTTGCCTTTAGTTACCACTTAGAAAAACATGAACACATTTTGATAGCACTTTAAAAAATGAATTTAACCAAAATATCTTTTCAGACTACAAAGCCACACATTAAAGGCACTCTGCTACAGTGGGTCTGAAACGCTTACTGGTGGTCACCACAACAATGAAGACAACTCTAAACTAAACTATAACATAACAGTTTTTTAATCAAGATGCCTTCAGTAGTTAGTCGACATCCCATTCCTTTCTAGTAAGGTCCGTTAAAGGCATCACATAGTAGGGAAATAATCACATGGAATTGAAAAAGAGAGAGGGTTAGATATGGACAGCACTGGCTGCGACATCTTTCAGAGGTCTGGGATGGGACAAGGAGAAATAAACAGCAATCTAGTAAGATTGGGGGAAAAAGTCACTCACGTGTCACCCTTAGCTTATTGTCTGAGCTTAAATAGCATTTTTATTGACCAAAATAGATTAGCATGATCAAAATTAGGAGAAGAAACATGAAGATTTACTCACTTCCTGGAAGACTGGTTCCCATTGTTCCCTGGGGCCAATGGCATCAGAGCGCCCCACCACCAAACCCTCAGAGTTAATACCCAGGTACTTGCCATATCCAGACTTCAAGGCTATTCTGTAACACCAGAAGTCATGAAGTGAAAATCTTTCCAGGCACTGGCCTCTAAGGTTCAAACACATTGGATTCTCCTAGAGGATGTTTTTTTTCTGAGCACAAAAAGCTTAACATTAGTAGAGCACGACTCTGAGCTCAACACCCTGTAACTAACACATAAGAAACCACTTCACAGCAGGCAGGACTTTCAAGGAAGGAAGCATAAATCACTTGTGTACATCTCAACAATATAAACAGATCCTTCAAATTAAACGCTGATGGCGGGTAATAAATCTGCTGGTGAAGGATTGTCTGTGAATGTAAATACAATATGCAGTTTGTACTCACCGTGCGTCTGAGACCTTGACGGCAGTAAACTGCTCTGGAGGGTCTGGTCCTTCATCATCTGAAACATATACAACAATATTTAACTTGTTTAATTGCTAGTACTGCTTTTCAAAGTGCTACATACTGTACAGTGTCATTTTAGATTTGTTTTTAATCCCATGCTGTTGTTCAGATTTATTTAATGATGGTTTGATGATCTTTTTGATTTCTCAAATTTTATCCTTATTCTTTATTTTATAAGTCTCATGTTCGCCTTTACTGTCCTGGGTGGCAAGACAACGGCTGAGTTGATGACCTGCAAATTCTGGGCATGGATCTTTCAGTTTTTGACAGAAAACTCTTGCCACACTCTTGTACTGTTTAATTAATACAGTGCACCTATCATGTGCCGTTATTAAAATGCGCATCACTCCTTTTCACATTCTTAAGACCTGCTTCATGTTTTACTTATGCATCCTTGTAATTAATAATGCAAAACCCTCTGGCTATTCCGTGATGTGCTGATCTGGGTCCGGTACACCAACACAACCATCTAGAATAGCTGTGTTGTGTTTAAATACTTTATTTCATACTGAGGCCTCCTGGGTTCCTCATGATTCTGTGCGACTGGAATCTGCCTGTGATTAGGCCACTTCCTAACCTTTACAATAAATCAAAGCTACGTGTGATCTGTAGTGCGCCACACAGGCATCTGGTGAAGGAAGAGCAAAGTAAGCCAGACATTACCAAGGGGAGCATTAATAAAGCAGAGGCAAAATGTGACATATGCAGTTTTTTCAAAAGGTTGATTATCTTGGAAATGTCAGACTGTGACCCGGTGAGTTGGCTAAGAGAACATCAGCTTGTGGTGTCTGTGCAGAACATCCTGTCAAGATGGGAAATCTGCAATCTCTCTTCCTCTACTGCTAGCTCGTGTCCTCTTTCATCTCCTAGAAATGAGCTTATGTGCATGCAGAGGATGAGGCCCCACTAAGGGAATTGGGATGTTTCAATCTCTCAGTCATATTCACTGGTTCTCACAGAATGTGGGGTGAATTAATTGTTAGTATTGTCTCTTTCAGAGCTGACTGTTTCGATGAGCACCACTCCCTCAGAAGTGCCTCAAGGCAGAAATGAGCGAAAACTCTGAATTAGCTCTGGTCCGTCCTGTTCAGCCTTTTCAGACTAGATTTACTACTTAAATAATCTGCTGCTTTGTGAACAGACAACAAAGCCCCCCTTCATCCCCCAGTGCCTGGAGCTTACAGTGAACATGACCTCAAAATTGAGTTTCACATTGGATGAAATACAGGACAGCTTACATCCCACCTGGTATATATAGATAGGTGTGTGTGTGTACATATATACATACATGAAAGGTATTCAGTTCACTTTACTCTTGACTTGAAAAAGGACCAAAATCTAATTCATTTATGAGATTAGTTGCCAATTCATTTTCTGCTGACCAACTACTCACCTGACAAATCACTGCAGTGACTGTTACAACTCCATAAAACAAAGACCCTAAAAAGTTACCTTGTCCATTTTAATTATACATTTATAGGATCATCAACTAGACAACAGCGTGTTTCAAAAAGGTGAGGCAATATGATCCTATTGTGATGATATGATTCAACTAAAATGTGATAGCCCTAATCTGAGTTCAGGGCAAAAACACACTCAGATTTACAAACATTGTGGTATGAATTAAGTTACAAACTTCTCAACTTGATTGGATCACTGGGTCGACTGTAAATGAGTCTCTTATTTGGAGCGCAACCAAAAGCTTGCAATAAGAACTATCAAAACGCCCAAGTAAGCAACCTAAAGCAGTAGAAGTTGCTGGCATCACACACTCAGCAGCTGTAGAAAATACTCAGACTGATATATACCAAGTATCACCTAAAATTAAAAAAAAAAAAAATCTACTCAGCTGAGAAAAGTAATCAACTGGAATAAAAGCCACAACAGCTAGATGAAGAAGGCGACTCCTCTAAAATAACTTGGTTAGAATTAACCTCAGCACATCATGTTACCTTTGTGTGGTGCACCGAGTGTGAAGAGCCCAGTATCAAGAGCATGGATATACGAGTTGTTCTGCATTTCTATGGCAACTGTTCCGGCAATCCCCCCAAAGCTGCTGATGGACCACCAACCACCTGATGAGAAGAAAGACCTGTGTCAAAAGGTGCAACAACACAAGGCATCGCTGTGTGCTGAAAGTCACAGCAACATTAGGGTACAATCTCGATTCTGAGCACATTTTTGGATAAAACTGTAGCTAGAAAACATGTGCTAGGAGTTAAGGATTTGCCAAAAAACGTTCACTCGGAGACTTACCCAATTACCTTGTATAACAGTGTAGCAAACATTACTTAAAGCTGGTGCTTTAAACTCAGTGACACAGAATCAGCAAAACTGCAACACAGCATTAGAACTTTCACTGTCAGTAGGTTCAGATGCTAGAGGAAGGTTCTTTATCAATTTGCATTATTGTAATTATATATTTAAAAGGTGTAATCTACGATCAAGACGCAAATACAATGATTGCCTTAAAGCAGAATCTGCCATCACTCTCAAATTAATTAAGAGGTCATACAGAGCCTATCTCTAGACAGCAACTCCACTGAAGTTATGGATATTTTTGGTTAAAGGGATTTTTACATCAGTTATCTAATTCTGATTGTAAACCCAGAAATCATCAGGCATGTTTGCAAATATTAGTATGTCATAAGTATGAAATACTGATTCTCTAGTGATGATTAATACATTTTTATTATGTATGTAACATTTCTGTGGTCGTAAAAAAATTGTGAATGTTAATCTTAGTTGACTTTTACATGCAAATCTCTTAGTTTCCTGTTATATTAAAAACATGATAAGTAACTCTTAAGTCTTCTAAATAATTTGGTGATGTCATAAGAAAAGAACGTTTGCTAAATTTTGCCACCCTGATCATTTCCACCATTTATACGACAGCAGGATATTGGGATATGAAATATTGTTAGTTCACCTGTACAATTATAGAAGTAAAATAGCTACACACACCAACAACATCAGGTTTTTCTTCTGCATCTGTAGCTTTTCTCTGCTTATCTTTGTGCTTCTTCTTTTTTCTGTTTGAAAAAACAAAAGAAAACAAAATATTATCATGTCAAAAATGTCAAACATATTCAGTCAGACTCTCAAGCTGGCAGGTCAATTTCTAGAAAAGTGAATATATTTTCCTTTAAATGCAACTATAAGAAATTTGTTTTTCAATTTGAGTGAACATTTTGGATACGAGCTGCAGGACCTTGAGAAATCATCGAGTCTGATTAGTTTTCATTAATTTTGTGCTGTTGCAATGTAAATTCACAACAAAATCTGATTTTTGGTTTTCCTTAAATCCCCATGCCTCATAACAACAAAGTGAACAACATGTTTAGTTTAGTTTTCCGTATTTAGGCTATTTGCAAATATTAACCAGACATAGTCAAATACTTTGGCATTAGATAGCTCTCGGTTGTGGTGCTGCTAAAGCTGCATTTATAGCAGCTGGCCCCTAACTGAATGATGCTAGCTTTTAGCATCTGCAAGCTAAGTATTGTGTTAAATTGTCAGCCGGTCTCAAACAACTGACTGAACTTGACAATCTGGAAAAAATATAAAATACAGTTGAACAGTAGTAAATTGGTGTTCTTCGTAACTTTATCGTTTTAGCCTTTGCTAATGTAGCTTAAGCTAGCACAGACTGCAGAAGCTCACTTAGCTTAGCAGTTATGAAAATGCAGACGGTAGCGATACGTAGTAACGTTACTAAATAAGATTTGTAAAAACGTACCCTTTGTCTCGACCTTTCAAAACTAGCCTAGTTGATTTTACACGTAAATACTCTGCCATTTTTTCGCCCAGCTTAGCTGTACTACGACTCGTCTAATAAACACAAGTACGGCGGCCGTGGAGGCACAACCTTATTCATACAGTTATCGAACGTTCAGCTTGAATAAAGAAACCTAAGAAATTTTACCAACCTAAACTCAGGTTACACCTAGGAGATTTAAATATCACCATATTCTCTGTGGTACAGACAGTGTTGTAAGAAAGTATCAGACCCTATAATTAAACAAATGCATTGGTATAACAATGTAAAAATAGTGACTTACAATTCTAGGCGAGGCAAGGTTGAAATTTATACTTAGAAGTAAAAGAGATTTAATGAGCAAAGTTATCTTAAGTGACCTGACTGGTAAACTGGTAAGCTGTCTTCGACAGGGATATTAAATTACATATTTCCACTTATGTATCATATTGTAAGCAGTGTTTTACTGTGCTAGATTTACAGTTGAAACCAATGGCTCCCAACTTAGGAGCTGGGCCTTTGTCAAGGATCACCAGATAAAACTGAGGGGTTGTGAGATGATTTATGGGAGAGGGAAGAGAGTGAAGAAAGTTCTGATACACAGAACTTTTCAGTTTTGTTTTATTTCCCCCTCTAATCTTTGCTGTGTGTGAATATTGGATCATCTGAAACTTCACCATGTGAGAACTCTAAACACGCAGTCTTCCTTAGTTAGTGTGAATTTAATAACCAACAGCCATGGTACTGCGAGTCTCCAGCACACAATATATCATTTCTCATTCTCATGGTTATCACAGTTTGTGTTCTGGAGTTACTGCCATGTACACAAATATTTTGTTTGCTGGGGTTGAACTGATTTTGGTTTGGCTGTGTCAATTTGTGACCAGATGAGAGTGAAAATACAGGTAAAGTGGAGGGGAAGGATGCAGGTAGACCTTGATAAGATGCACATACAATTTTTCCATAGGTGTTCATGTTTTGGGCGGCACAATGGGGCAGTGGTTAGCACTGACTGGAGTCTTTCTGTGTGGAGTTTGCATGCTCTCCTCGTGCATGTGTGGGTTTTGTTCGGGTGCTCTGACTTCCTCCCACGGTCCAAAGACAAGCAGGTTAGGTTGATTAGTGACTCTAAATTGCCCATGTGAGTGAATCCTCTATAGGATAAGCAGTATACATGATGGATGTTCATGTTTTGCTCTAATCTTCACCTCTGAGTGATTCCTGGATTTACTACACAGTCAAGTTAACTACACGAGAATAATCACCGCTGTCATTCAACATAATTTGCATTACAGTGAATACATTTTGGCCTCCCTTCATATATCAGATTTAGTCGCAGCAGAACATAAATCAAGGCAGTAATTTCCAGGATCTAGGTGAGGGTCTGAAGAAGTGGCATTTGTCTCTTCTTGCCCGCCCACACACACACACACACACACACACACACACACAGAGACTTGAAATGTTAAAAGTTTTCTGAGTCAAACCCCCGAGACCTTCCCCTAAAATTCAAAACTAGTCACACCAATCAACTGGTGACCTCAAGGATGATGTCCTCATATAGCTGTTTATGCTAATGTTGCCTCATTAAACAGCAATGGCCCAATCAGGAGCTGGTGACAGGAGGTAATAAATCATTTGTGGAGTCTGTCAAGAAGTAAAATTAATTAGACACTGTCTTGCATTATCTGCCCACTGCAGTAAAACTCAGCTGGTAAGAACTCTATCGTTCAAGAGAAAAAGTGGTCAGACTGCAGAAAAACTGACAGGGGCAGCCCAAAACCACCCAGACTTACCATAATGGCTCCAGCACAAAATATGTCTCACCTGAAGCAGGAAACAAACTACTGTAATGTACTGTGAGAGTCCTCGCGTTGCTGTGCTTGAAGACAAGCTTGAGCGTGGAAGATTAATCTGGCCATAAAAGCCACATAAGCCTTAAAAAAGTTAGCCAGTGGCATTTTCAGAAGTCATGAATCAACATTTCACACTGACCTGTGCTCAGACTCCTGTCATTTCTCAAATTCAGTGATAACCCTGCCAGCAATCCCTGTTGTTGATGGGATTAAACAGTCATAACTTGTACTGAGAGAGCTGAGTGGTTAAGCCCATAAGTACTTAAAAAGAACTGAAGGAAGACAGTGTCAGGCAAAATGGTAACACACTCACAGGATCTGATGCTTCAGACTCCCAGTATAACAGAGAAAAGTGGTGCTGCACCCCACTAGCTGTACTTTGGAGCTAATGGCTTAATTAACAGTTAATACATAATTTACTGATGACTTATACATCAGTTTCAAAGCTGGTAATAAGAACATTTAGATTGCAAGGTTATACTTTTGATGGCATTTGTTCCTTATATAACATAATGTACTTTCATATTTATAATATATTAATAAATGATCATATTTCAACTCTTCAGTAAGTCGAGTATTCAGTTATATTCTATGTGCTGAAGTTTTCATGAGCTCAGACCCAGATTTGGTCACCATTTTTCAGCAATAGCCATTTAGTAGATCTATATTCTGTAGCCAGCTTTCTTATATAGGAGTTTTATTTAGTAGTAGAGTCTTTCTTTCATTTAGTAGTGGAGTCATTGTAGCTGCTGCAGCTGGATTGAAGTTGGCCATCCATGCTTGACAGGACATGTTGCATCTAATCATGTATGCATGTAATCCAGCATTACTGTTTTTAATTTATCTCTGCCTCATTGTTTAGGGTTGACCACAGCTGTATCAGAGTTACTGCTAGTTCACCCTGGTGTGTTCTTTTATGGTGAAGCAGTCATAGGAAATGCATTTGTAGCTGCTCAAAGTGTTTGCTGTAGTATTGAACCATAGTAACATGCTGTTACCACTAGTGACTATGGATGTCGGCAAATTAATGAGGACTGAAATCCTAAGGATTATACCTTTAAAGTGAGTCTGTGCTACCTTTTCCAAACAGCAGCCATTGTGCCCACAAGTTGTTGAAGCTAATCCAAAAATGGACAAAGAGGTGGAGCGTGAGTGGACCTGAGGAGGGCTGAATGAAGCTAGCCACCAGTGGCGGGGGCCACTCAGAGAAGCCATGCCCTTAATTATGCATTGCTTTTAGTCTCAAGGTAATTTAAGCAGGATAGTTATATAACAGTTCACCTCTCTTACAGTCATGGAAGGGGAAATTAGCTTTAGAGACCAAAATCGTTTTGTGTACCAAGTTATAAACATGTTTATTTCTGCTGTTGGGCATTTTAACATGGGAGTCTATGGTGATTGACTCCCACTTGGAGCCAGCCTCAAGTGGCCATTTGAGGAACTGCAGGCGTTGGCACTTCCGCATTGGCTTCATTTGGTTACTGCTTGGTTAAAACAACACACGATGAGAAGGCTAAGGTAGGTTATATTGGCTACCATAAGTTACTGTTCACACCAGACTGCAGCTGCCAAATCTGAGTGTGCTGAACTAAACAATAGTCCAGAAGAAGAATGTGTCATCTTGCCTTTCAAAATGCACAGTCATTAGTAAAGAGTTTTACAATTATCCCTCAAGTCTAAAGTTGTTATAATTATAACTTCATGTTATTAAGTTGTTATATATCGATTTGATCTACAAAGCATTAATACATAAT
>NW_018128127.1:237649-260517 GCF_001952655.1 Monopterus albus
TGTTGTTGATGGGATTAAACAGTCATAACTTGTACTGAGAGAGCTGAGTGGTTAAGCCCATAAGTACTTAAAAAGAACTGAAGGAAGACAGTGTCAGGCAAAATGGTAACACACTCACAGGATCTGATGCTTCAGACTCCCAGTATAACAGAGAAAAGTGGTGCTGCACCCCACTAGCTGTACTTTGGAGCTAATGGCTTAATTAACAGTTAATACATAATTTACTGATGACTTATACATCAGTTTCAAAGCTGGTAATAAGAACATTTAGATTGCAAGGTTATACTTTTGATGGCATTTGTTCCTTATATAACATAATGTACTTTCATATTTATAATATATTAATAAATGATCATATTTCAACTCTCAAATAAGTCGAGTATTCAGTTATATTCTATGTGCTGAAGTTTTCATGAGCTCAGACCCAGATTTGGTCACCATTTTTCAGCAATAGCCATTTAGTAGATCTATATTCTGTAGCCAGCTTTCTTATATAGGAGTTTTATTTAGTAGTAGAGTCTTTCTTTCATTTAGTAGTGGAGTCATTGTAGCTGCTGCAGCTGGATTGAAGTTGCCCATCCATGCTTGACAGGACATGTTGCATTTAAAGTGAGTCTGTGCTACCTTTTCCAAACAGCAGCCATTGTGCCCACAAGTTGTTGAAGCTAATCCAAAAATGGACAAAGAGGTGGAGCGTGAGTGGACCTGAGGAGGGCTGAATGAAGCTAGCCACCAGTGGCGGGACCCTCCAATACATCACTCAGAGAAGCCATGCCCTTAATTATGCATTGCTTTTAGTCTCAAGGTAATTTAAGCAGGATAGTTATATAACAGTTCACCTCTCTTACAGTCATGGAAGGGGAAATTAGCTTTAGAGACCAAAATCGCTTTGTGTACCAAGTTATAAACATGTTTATTTCTGCTGTTGGGCATTTTAACATGGGAGTCTATGGTGATTGACTCCCACTTGGAGCCAGCCTCAAGTGGCCATTTGAGGAACTGCAGGCGTTGGCACTTCCGCATTGGCTTCATTTGGTTACTGCTTGGTTAAAACAACACACGATGAGAAGGCTAAGGTAGGTTATATTGGCTACCATAAGTTACTGTTCACACCAGACTGCAGCTGCCAAATCTGAGTGTGCTGAACTAAACAATAGTCCAGAAGAAGAATGTGTCATCTTGCCTTTCAAAATGCACAGTCATTAGTAAAGAGTTTTACAATTATCCCTCCAGTCTAAAGTTGTTATAACTTCATGTTATTAAGTTGTTATATATCGATTTGATCTACAAAGCATTAATACATAATGTATTAACTGTTCATAAAAATGATTGTTAAAATGCACACTCTTTATAAAGAAAGGGTGAGTTATTAGAACATGGTACCAGTGGAACAAAATGATATCCTATAGCAATGAATGCTTCAAGCTGTCAACACAACAAAGCTGACATCCAAGGATCTTATTGTTTAGGCATTAAAGGACTAAAACAACTGACATCCTAAATCTATTTTGATGCAAAATGAATTAAAAAAAAAACTCTCATTACTTATTGATACTGTCATCTGTACATTGTTCACCTCATAGATACATCACAATATCAGCAGCCACGCTTTGCCATCACAAAGACAAGCTTGATGGAGTGACTGAAAATCCTCCTCTCAGCATGTAGGATGATACAAGTTATGTAAATAACCTCAAGATCTAAATGTTATATCTGTCATCTAGTGAAGGATGAGTTAATTCAGAAACACTTGAGTGTCCTTAGTGTCTTTCATGTCCTTGTTAAAGTGCCTTTTGTCTAACAAGTCTGCCTGCTCCATTTGCTGCCTTTCAACTGTGAAAAAGCACATTTATCATCCTTTATATACACTGTATGAAACCCACAACAGTGCTGTCAAGGGATTTAAATTCCCTGTTTTTTTGTCCCCAGATCAGCATAAACCTATAATTAAAAAGTGCTAATTGCCAATTTCTGTCTGTTAACATATGAAGACATATGAATAATGTGGTTGACATTTTTGATTGTGAATGATGCAGATCAATCCTGTTAGAAAGATATTTAAGGACTCCAGAGGATGAACTATAACAACAAGCCCAACAAAACTGGATTTTTCAGGCTAATAACAACAATGTTTTTGAGAGTTTAAAATCAAACAATTAATCCATCGATATTTTTTTTTTACATAAACACAAAACATAAACGGGTATGTTTGCTAAGGAAACCAAGATGAATGGGACAGTTGAAACATGTACTTGTTGGTGCTGTCTGGTGGGTCAGATGTGAGGGTGAAAGGTGTTTTTGTATCACTATTAACACTTCTTTCACATCTCTGTACTGCAGTAAAGTAATAACTAAACTAATACTGGCTGACATACACTGTCAGCCCGGCCGATTAATTGGTCAGACCCTAATGATTTATGATGAAGACCCGCTGACCACAGCGCTGTGCAATTTGAAATTTGCCCCCATTCATATTCTATGAGACACGAGCAAATTGCTTCACAAAGCCACCAAAGGGGAGGGGTCAGAAGTTAAAAATGTGTAACTGTATGCAAATGAAGGCAAAATTTATCTGGAAGTGACACAATGAAAACTGACTGAAGTGTCTTGTTTGGACACGGGTGAATGGTGAAACGTCTGTGGGCAAGGGAATAGTTGCAGTCTCTGGAATTCCTTTCCTATATGACCCCTGCTGTCTAGACTACACTGACAATGATTAATTTGGAGGTTCATGCTAGCGCTACCTTAAATTACATACATAATGTAGCTTTAAATGTAAATGTGATGTATGCAAGACTTTGGCTGTATTTTTTTATTCCGAAGAGCCCTCAAGTTTTCATCTTGAGCTATCATCAAGTTCAAACTTTTATTTTGCCCTGTATCTTGGTTTATGATGTGCAGAACTAATAAAAATCTGATCAGTCTCGGCTGCACTTTGTATTTAGTGCTAATTAAAAAACGTTAGCATGATAACATACTAAACAAACCTGGTGAACAAGTTTAGCAAAGAATCGTCTACCAAGTTTCAGCACAGACATTGTTCCTCTCAACGTGTGAACATGCTGATATCAGCATTCTTCTCCAAATACCGACTAATTAGAATACTAATTACTGTACTTAGAACTGTAAATAGAATAATTAACTGATTACAGTTCAAATAACCACTAATGCAGCTAAGACTTTATACATGCAAATCATACATAACACAGCCTAAATAAAATCTGGTGCTGGGTAATTTATACATTCAGTTAAAAGACAGTGGGTATCTTCAATTGACCAAAGTTATTTTGAGAAATGTAACATATATTGTTATATTGTACAAACTAATGAAGCGCCTGATTTCAACACCTTTCTTGAGCTGTTCCTAATTACTTCTCACTTGGACTTGTTATACCTCGCTCCTCTTCTTCAGCAGGTTTTTCTATTTTCATCCTTCTCCAAAAACTTTTACTTATGATATCACTTCTGTCACCTCGCCCTCCACCTTACCCCTGTCAACCCTGCCCCCAGGTCCTTCATGTCCTACATCTGTCACATATAATCCTCCAGTGGGGATTTAGGTGATAGAAGGTTAAGTTGCTGACAGTGTGGAGCAGGTGTTTTCATAAGTGGCGGCGTGCTGTTACACTGCACTATGGCCGCACTCTCACTTTGTCAATGTCACAACTCCTTCACAACGCGTTTCCTCTGGTTTCATGGTGTGTGTTTGTACAGACTGCTAAAGTTTATGATGTGGATGACATCTGGGAGAGAGAAACAGATGAAGATGGATCATGGAGCTCTGTTCCCTGGGGCTGCTTAGTTAAACATGGTGAAATGATGGTAATTTGCTGATAGTGACAATGGCGAGGAAAACGAGATGTTGGACAGGTGAAGAATTTAAACATATGGCCTCTTTAAGCCATTTAGTCTATGTAGTGTGTAGGTATTTTAACTCTATAGTTCACAGAACTGATGACAATATTTAGGTAAGATGTGAAATAAATCACAGCACATAAAAGCGCGTAATTTATGACAGCTGATAAATGTCATTTACCATGTCTTAACGGTAGCTTTAGAGCAGTGTTATGAAGGTTTCTGCAATGTTTTTAGGGTTCACTTGACTAAAATGACCTGTCACATGGCTATTTTGTGATGGAATATTGCATCTCAGGTTGTGATTGAACACAGAGTGAAATGAAAGGGTCTTTGGAAGACAAAGTGTTTAACATGCATATTTATTCTTGCATTATTAAATAAAGGGAGTGCAAAAAGATTTATTAATAAAAGACACACAATTAAAAAGATTAACTTGAGAAGTGCAGGGAGAGCTATTTGCTATTTATCTCCGGATGAATAGAGTGCCTGCCTTAATACTTTTCATGGTGGACTGGACTGTGGTATTACTTGACTTCATGGAGCTCTGGGTCTGGAAATTGACTACAGCCTACAGTCATTTAGAGGTCTTACGGCAATTTCACTGCAGGTTATGGAAGAGAGGAGTTCAGCAAATGGATAAACACCTGTGACATTTCCTTTCAGCACCACGTTCAAGGTAACACTTTCCACTCTGCCTTTTTTCTCTTCTGTTGCCAGTTTTTTAATGCTTCCTCTTAGTTTTAAAACTCAGCACTGGACACTTCCTTGTTTCAGACCTTAATTCACATCTTATTGCATCTTGCTTTTGACATGAGACTTAATTAAAAATTCAGATGCATGCCTGATGCGATCGAATCTCAGTTTATCTAACAAAATGTGAAGGCACTTGCCATATTTCCTTGCCATAAATGGACCAGACATCATACTGAATAATGCAGAGTGTAATACAGTCAGTGTGTTAAAATGTCAAGCATCTCTGCGTAGATGAAACTGTACTTTACAAAGTCCAAAAACATAAACCATCATATTATCAGTGACCTCTTTCAAGCATATGTTGCTCATTAAGGTTATAGAGAAAAAAAAGATGTTGACCGTTTTTACTGCCTGCTACAGCCTGCTGCCCTTGAAGCCTGTGCTCGGTGCCAGGTTTTATAAAAAGCACAGTGGCTCCTGTCTAATTACAAACCCTCTGAAACCATTCATTTTGTGACCCAATGAAAATAAACTTTGTTTGGTTAAAATTTTTCTTTACAACTAGATACAGCAGGGGAAAACTGTCACAGGCATGTATTTTTCCAAGTTTAAACTGATGACCGGCATACATCTCCCCCTCTCTCTGTGTCTGGTTCAGTGAAAACTGCTGTGGTCTGTGCTCTGAACGGTAGCGCCTGATGTCTGAGGCTCTGCTCCGTTGGCTTACGTGGTCTTGTTCTTGCTTCAGAGCACCCCAAATCCCTTCTTCACCCCTTCTGTCACCCCTCCCCCGTCTGTCTTTCCACTCTGTGCTCACCATCTACACAGTCCTTTCAACACCATCTTCACAGACCTTGAGATCGCCTTCCATCAGTTGTGAATGTTAAAAGAGACTAATTTATTACCCAACCTGGGGCTGCAGCCTGGCGGAGGAAGGCAGTGGAGCCGCATGAATAACTCGTGAAATCTTTACGCACATTCACTGGGTGGCAGTATACACACACGGCTCTGTGCATCAAGCACAAGCCAGACATGTTCCCCACTGATCACAGTTTGCCTGAGTGAATTTTAGGCAGCATCCTATAATAAATCAAAATGAGATATTTCTGAGTCATGCATATATGTATGATTCAGACAAACAGGACAGATTGTCTATACATTTTTTTAAGAATGTGGTTCTCTCTGCTAAAAGTCACTTGATCTAATCGCAAAAAAAAAGAATCCAAAATAACTAACTTATTTCTGAATAGTATAAAGTAACGTATGTGTGAGAATCTTCATTATTAACACATTCTCTAACAGTCATTTGCTTCCATTTTAACACTGGCAGCAAAAACACACAAGAGTGAGTTTAGCTGCATGGTAGCAAATAAACTGTGTTATTAACACACTCCATGGGTGGTATCTTCTTTCACTCTAATTATTATACTGCTCTTACTAAACTAATGGCGCCCTTTTATGTTTTGACTTAAATGTACCTGATGTTTTCGCAGTGCTACTCACATAGCTATGGCCTCCTCAGTCATTTTCTACATTACTCGCCGTGGCGGTGCAGCATCAAGTCAAAAAGCTTCTCAGAATGCCAGGGAAGTTGCTGAATAATTCACAGTCTTTTGTATTTTTAAACTCATCCTTACATTTATAATGCAGAGAAATTTGAATCATATGACAGTGAGACGCTGTTAATCTTTTAGCGACTGCACATCTCTCCAGGCTTTTATCTGTGAATCACTGCCAGTTAGCAAATAGACGGGATGCACTCACACACGCACTCAAACACGCACATACATCTGTACAAAGTGAAATTTGTAAGCCTGTGTTCATTTCCTTCTAACGCAAGCACAGATGGCCTCTTGCTTTCCTCTTGTCTTTCTACCACAAAGGAGTTACTCAGTTTGAAATCACCTGCAACAACCAGCAGCTCAGTAGTGCACCTGTGGTTCTCCCAGTGCAGAGAAAAGGGATTTCTAATAATCATTTATCCTAAACAATTTACTTAAACATACCACACCTCTCTTATTATTATATAGTGCGAGGTATACAGCACAAAGTGAAGTGAGAGGGGATGGAATGAGGTTGGATATAAAATCACCAGCTGGATCTGAACCAAGTTTGAACCCACAGTTGCACAAGCATATGGTAATCATGCAATGAACTGTTGTCTGATGTGCCTCCTGCAAGGTATTCTCCCTAACATATTGCATTGGGTCTGTTCATAATGTGGTGGCACAGACACACAAACACACCCTCCTTACAACCTACACCACTCTGCGTGGTAAATAATTGTTTTCACAGTGTTTCACAGTTAATCACAGATTAAAAAAAACACAAAAAAGGCAGGGTGATGTTGTTGGCTTATATCTCTCTCTGAAAATGTCACTGTTATTAAATAAATTTGTCAATGACAATAAATATGGAACTTTTCATTTCCTGTGGCACATCAGACTCACAGGACAAAGCCTTTTGTTTATACATTTGTGACGTCTATTAGGAACAATAAAAGCAAGTGTACCAAATATTTTGGGGGGAATTTTATTCTATTTCTCCATCAACATACCTCATTGACAATACATTTATTTTGGTAAATGTAATGTATTTATATAGCACATTTTTCACAGTGTGTTGCACTGGCCAAAGCGCTTTTCACAACAAAAATATTAACCGTCGTAACGTTTGCAGCTTAATTAACCCCTCCTCGATCATTTTGAATATACTGCACATTTTTAACCTCACACTATACACTAATGACAACCAAAACATGATTAAGATATTTATGGACCTGTGCTTCCTGCACAAAATTCAAATTACCTTCCCAAGTGCAAACATAAACAGGACTCATCTATCAAAATCAAAAGGGAATCATTGCACACTGTGAGGCTGTGTGCCCGTCTTCTTCATAAGTTCATCTTTATTACATCTCAAATATGCGAACACCTTGTTCCACTGCAGGCGGTGTTATGGTTATGTTTAGGCAAGTGAAACTATTTGGTTTAATTTAGGTTATGATAGTAAATAGTAAATTGACTTGAGATACAAGACAAGAAGTTACACTCAGGCCTTTGAGGTTTAAGCCCACCATCTATCATTCCACCAAACCCTTTGTTTTCCCTTTAGTATATGAAATTTACATTGGAAACTAAACATTGGTACTAAATCTTACCAAGGAGGATGTTATGTTGCAAATTAGTTGCATATTAATGTACTTTAGAAGATGGAGTTGGCTGATTAAAGCTGCCATAAAACGGAATCACTTATTACTTGTGTTTTTTGGGCTGTCTCACAATCAGAAGTGGCAAAACCAGTAAGTCTGGTTGTTGCTTGCATCTAATAGCTCTTATGTGTTTAAATGCATTATGTAAATCACATATAGGTCACACTGGATGATGGAGCATTCGCTAGGTCAGTTTCACATTTTGCTACCTAAATGCAGTTTACTAGTGAAATAACCATATGTTCTAGCCTGTTAGACACCGTCACAGTGCCACAGTGGTAGTGAGAAATTTTTCTGTCATGATATCACCAAATTACAAATATTGTTACTTTCCTATTGATGGAATTAGGCAATGCGATGTTTGCCCTTGGAATCAGAAACACTGCTGTTACACAATAATCAGCTAGAATGACACAAGTGGAAAATCAACACAGAGTCCCTTTAAGTTTTCTTGAACTATTGTTCAAGTCAATCGAGGGACTTATGATTATGACTCAAATCACCATTGTGAAAATACAATATTACTATGTATTTATTACTATTGGAATCTTTATTATCATACTCAAATACTATTAGGACCATTACAGAGTGTGTTTTATCATCTCAAAATTTAGGCTTATAGCAATGCCACACACCTACAAGATACATTTGATATGCTTAAATTATCGATTATGTATTGGCAACTAGGAAAAGAAACTGTGCTGGGATTATGCACAAAAGGTACTTTTTAGACACAGATTTTCATGTTTGGGTTTGGTAAAGCCTTGTAATGGAGGTTTGCACAAAGCCACCGTCTTGTTCTGACACACACTGAACCAACGGTTGCTTTCCCTTTTAACTAACAGACATTACTCATCTGTGTCTGCCAGCTCAGATAATTTCTTGCTAGCAGAATTTTGTTCAGTTGCTTATAAATATAGGAAAGGAGAAGGAGCAAAGAGTCTCCGCTATTTAATTATCAACCTCAGTAGCCAATCTCCTTGCCTCTACAGTGTCACTGAACAACAGCTACTGGATCAAATACACTCATTTGCATTTGAGGCGTTGAGAAAATTGAGTGAGTGAAGCATGGCACTTTGTATGCCTGTCCACCTTAATGACATCCAACAAGATTTTTGAACATCTGAAGCACAATTTACATGAAAGAAAATGGAAGGAAGCACAGATTATAATGACAATTTAACTTTGCAATAAAATGAGCTCCTCAAGAACTGATACTGGCTGTTTACTTGACACACTTGCTATGAGTGAGGCAGGTATCCTCTGAGATTCTGTGATGCATTTCAGCATATGTTGTTCAAACACTGCAAGGTACAGCTATGAGCTTTAGAAAGTCACAGAGCTCAGTAACACTGGATAGAAAGTTACACAATTTCATCATCGCTTTGTCTTTGTCTTTTCTTTCTCTTAATCTTAATCCATTTCATTTTACCAGGAAAATCATACCTATTGCCTGAACCAAACAGGAACACACTGTATCTACAGTAGATGTAGCCAGGAGTCGGTGATGTGTGAGAATATGAGCCAAGCTTTTATTTATAGTTTGAGTATAAACGTTGTGACTTTGGCATAAATAAATGTCTTTCCTAACAAACCTGCATCTCATGTTGTAGCTTTCTCACTCACTATTATCAACCAGAACAACACTATCTTAGCTTAGCAGAACTGTTTAAACATAAACTTCACTTCCTGGTATGTCCACATGTCACACTTGGTCAAAATTAGAGGTTGAAATCTGATGCAACTGTGGGTAATATAGACTTAAGATGCTGAAAACTCATTAAAGCTGAGTGAAACAACAGTAGCAGGTCTATATGAAGACTGAGCTATCACTGAGAAGAAACAGGTTAAATTAACAAACATCAACTTGTGGGTAGTGGAACAGTCTGGAAATAAAACACTGACACATTATCACCTTGTTAAAGGTACCTTCGGAAGTTTTTAACCTCTAGTAGCAGCGACAGTTTTATAATGGGAAGCACACGAGAACATACAAAGACACATGATGCAATGATTTCATATTATTCCACTAATTAACAAATAGCAGTAAAGTGCAAAGATATGGAAGCTGGAAAGGAGGAGAATGTAAGGTAGTAGATATGGATGTAAACAATACAGCTTTCAAATGATAAAAAAACTGTTTTGCAAATATTTTATGAGAAAGGAAATACACCAATCAGCCATAACATTATGACCCCCTGCCTAGCACTGTGTACATAGGAGTCATTGACTCACTGTGCATCTTCTGTGAATCCATACTAACCACTGCAGACTGGGACCACCCAACAAGACCTGCAGTTTGGGAGATGCTCCGACCCAGTCATCTGCCATCACAGTTTGGCCCTTGTCAAAGCTGCTCAGATTCTTACGCTTGCCTGTTTTTCCTGTGTCCAACACATCAACTTCAAGGACTGAATGTTAATTTGCTGCCTAATATACCACACACACTGACAGGTGCCATTGTAAGGAGAAAGTCAGTTATTCACTTCACCTGCCAGTGGTCATAATGTTATGGCTGACTCGTGTATATTCAAACTTAAAGGCTCTGAGTAAGACTGAATGTAAACATAACTTTTGCTTGTTGGCGAGAAAACGACAGGATTTTAAGTTGCTGAATGGGTTGAATGTGGTCCTTTAGCTCTGCTCTGACCTCCATCAGCTCCTGAGAATAAAAAAATGTGTGCCTCATTAGCTGCTAAATGCTCCACTGTGCTCACATTCTGGTTTCAAGCTTTGTCTGTCATATGTTTAGTACTGGGCAGCTGGAATACAGCGAGTTTCTCAAAGGTTTTTAGCTGAAAACAGATGGCTGCTGCTACTGGAAATGAGTTTGAGTACATACAGCAGTGAGACTGAACCAAAACAGTGAAGCCAAAACAATGAGCTGAACTTTGCCAAAACACTCTGCAGACCTGGGAAGAACCAGGTTGTAAGAGCAACACCTTTCATATTTTATGTACAAATCAGATTTATTGTTAACATAAAAATCTGCAGCTTTTCACAGCATGAGCATGTCATTTCCCTAGGTTGCTAAAAACACCAGAAGAAATAGTTGAGGTAGCTGAGACATGCTGCTCCATGGAGAGTTGATGTATATCGATGCCGTGGTGCTCTGCGTGGTATATCCTGACAAGCTGATGTGTAATGTAATTCTTTGTGGGTCTGTCACTGCAAGTAACCTCTGTCATATTAAACATTTTAATTAGTTCCATTGTTAATATAAAAAAATGTTCATTAGAGCAGCTTTAAAGACTAGTGTTATAAAGATCAAGTCTTCTTAGTTTTTACACTAATCAACACATAACTGGTGGTTGCTGGTTGCCTCCTGATTTAAAAAGATGCAGTAGATGGTTTTCCCAGCTTAAACAAGAGTAAAAATTCAAATACAGTTTAAATGTGTGATTCCTGGCATTGTTCACAGCATCTCCATGGGTACCAGACACAGTACATTTGTATTCATCACAGTACAATGAATGCAGTAATGGTTGTGGGAATTTCATAACAGCAGTGCTGCATTTAACTCCTTAAAATGTGAATAATGTGGCTTGTTATTCAGTTTATTAAGAGAGATAAAAAACCAGCATCTTCAAAATAAGATCATGACCAATATTCAACATGAAATATTAATCAGTGTTTTAATATGAGAACATATTTGAATGTGCACATACACTTATATTTCAGCGTGATACCTGCTTTTGGCATAAATTACCCCAGTCAAGCAATAAACAGACCCGTATTATAGAAGAAACTAAATAAATGAAACAAGCTCTGAGTATTTTCACCCAAACGATTAACCTTTGTGTCACACAGGTGGTGTGATATCAGCATACGAGCTAGACTTTTTGCCACCATTCACAACAACAGCAAAACATACGCTTATTAGATGAGTCTGGGTGGATCCACGTGGGGACTGACAGGCTGATGGAAAGAGGAGGTGTGCAGAACCATATGGCTCTGTTTACACAAATCACCTCAGCAGCACGGTGTCATATCACCACTATCCCAATATTTTAAAGGCTATATTGGCTGAAATAGCTTCCTATTAGAACTGTATCTCACACCTCATACCTGAACTGTCTGTCCTTCAAGAAGGCTTATAGAATTATCAGGCAAAACAAATGCTAGTCAGATCAGTTGATAAACCTGCTGATAAATCATGACACTGAAATGTAACATGCACACACTACCTGTCCCATTCATCTGATATCTTCTTTTTATCCTGGCTTCCACTCGAAGCAGCACCCTGGGTTATTTGTAAGCCTTCTAGCTTTCAAATACATACCGTCATGAATATTCTCATCAGGTCCAGACCAGTGGCCTGTTAGGACCTTGCTCAGAGGACACCTCGGGGGCCACAGAGGAGCCAGTCAAGTCTTAGCATCAGGGTCACTGGTGATTACGATGCAGGGCATATTTTTCATTACCATTCACCGAGGTGAGACAGCATGACATGAGCCACAGTTTGGTTACTCATTTCTTACCCTTTTTTTGCTCTTTACAACATCGAGACTGCTGCATTTTAAAGGACAGATTTCACTGCGAGTGCACAGCAAAGCTCACATTAAGATGCAGCAGGTCATGGTGGAAAATGGACACGTTTTTATAGCACAAGGAATTCTGAAACACATCAAACCTAAAGTTCAGTGAAGAGTGAAATCATATAATTAAATTAATCTTAACAATAATAAACATTCTCCAATTTAAAGGAATAATCTGACATTTAAGAAAATTGCTTTCTTCCTGAGATGTAGATGAGGAGACTGATACCACTCTCAAATCTGTCTGCTCAGTATAAAACTACTTTGAGCAGTCAGTTATCTTAAAGCTACAGTATGTATTTTTCTCCAACATTTTTCAGTAGAAATATGCTCCAAAACACATCTTAATGTGGAGGGGTGCTGTCAAAGATCCTGTAACACAGCCTCACTGAAGAGCCTGGCAGCAGTGCAGAGACATTCCCTTCAAAAGGTTTTTAATCAATCAGAGAACACCGATGTCAGGGGTGGGCGCTCACATCTGCCAATCAATATGTGAACACGTTTCAGGTCTGATGCTCGCCTTGCACCGAGGCTTCAGATGTTACTATGGATAGATAGACTTGCAAGCCAGCAAGATCCCCATTCCAGCATCACCTGAGACAGCAAACACAAAATGAAGGATAAGTTGAGAAAGACTTGAAGAAAAAGAAGAAAAAAAAATTTGGCAAAGCTCTGTTTAAATCTAGTATTTATCTTGGTGCCACTTTCAGCAGATGTAGGGAGCTGAGAGAGAGCAGGAATTTCCAATTAGTTCTGCTTGACTGGTAAGTTTTGTAGCATTCTTATCTATTGTGGCCTGAAAGGCTGGGCAGACAGCGGGGAGATGGATAACTGGGCGGAGTGAAGTGACAAGCTTAGATTTAGCATAAAGACTAAAGACAAAGTGGAAACAGCCAGCCTAGGTGGAAGCTGGCTGTAGTCACAGTTTCATTTGACCACATATCTTCTGTAGTGTAGTGCCCTCTGATGCACCACAACAAGGCCATTTGAGAAAAATACGTCATCAATGCAGGACATGGTGAGAGCATGGCAACACCAAAAAAAAATGTAAAAATGTAAAAATGGAGAGAAACATCCAATAAAAATCCATCTATGTGTTGGGAAAACTTTCATAATAATTCATGTACAAATCTGACGCTCGTCTTCTTCGGTTAGGGAGCCTACTGGCACTTGTCTGGTAACAAACTGACATAATAATTGTGCCCGTGGCCTTTCGATGTTTAAGTGGAGGTGTCGCAGCAGTAGTGAAATCTGAACACAAGTGGTGACCTGGGCACCGTGGAGACATGTATATTGACAGGTGTGAACAGTGATGTGTCTCGGCTGTCCACTTTTGTTCTGATCACTGTAAACATATTTTAAAAGAAAGTCTCAACAGTGCCTATGTCATCTAATTTACTCACTAACTGACTCACTTGTCATAATCACTACAGCCACTGGAAGTTGCCAAATCACAGAACTGGTTGTCTGATAACCCAACTGTGATGACATAACTCAAGAAAGTCACTATGCCTGGCATTTTCACTAAAACCACAAACTGTTGTTTTTACATTACTGTCAATCCATGGATTAAACATATAAGATACAATGTGTGAGAAGAGAGTCAGACCAACTGTTTCCCCAGGAGTGCAGTCTTTATGCTAAGCTAAATGATCTTCAGCTCCATGATTTCTGGCTCAGGAGGTCGGTAGATTTGAAAACCAGTTTCCCCTCCTGTTCACACGTCAAAGTTTCCAAGACACAAACCCCCAAATCCATGGTAGTTCTCTGCCAATGCCAGGTGTGTAACTGGGTCCATTTACAAAGCATGTTCCCTAAATACTGAACTATTCCTTTAACATTTAACTCATACTATAGACAGAGAAACTGAATCACTCTCTCATTCACCTCAGTCACTTGCTGAGTTTCAAACTCAATCTTGGGATCAAATGTCTCAGAGGGCAGAGAAAGATTTCCTCCATCTCTTTAAATGTATTTTACTAAATCCATTTATTGTTGTCTTGCCCATTAGCAAGCATAAGATGGCTCATGTATCATCTGTGAATGAATTAGCAACCAGGCTCCAGATGTCCTCTTCCTACTCATGTCTTCTGTGTCTCCCTGGATCTGTCTTGTCTTGTCTCCCTCCTGCCCCCCTCGTATCTTCTCAGTATGCTGTTGGTGCTGCTCTGATTGGCAAGGCATTAAACAGACACAGATGAGAGATGAGAGGGGGAATAAAGCAGAAGAGGGAACGGTGATAGTGAGAGTAAGTAAAGGGGACAGAGATAAAGTATAAATGTGTTTTTAGAAAAGCACTAGAGAGAAATGGTTGAGGACAACAGATTCAGAGAGAGAGAGAAAAGAAAGTGTTACATAGGTAAGTGAAAGAGAAAGTGCATGTGCACTCATGTGTGTATGAAATATTTTCCCTGCCCTCTACTTCGCTTGGCATTATCCTCAATGAGCTTGTGTTTTATCAACAGAAGGCAGTGCTGCACCTTTCTTTTGAAGATGTGATGAATTGTGCAGGTGCAAAGCCAAACAGCTCCAAGTTAGGTCAGAGATAATGGTCAGTGTCCATTCTTTTGCTCAGCAGGCAATTCTGAATTTAAACCGTGCATGTGCAATCTCATGAAATGCATCAGAGCCACTTGAAGCCTTATTTTATTGAAAATAACTCTCACACTGTGGGCATTTTTTTACTTTCATTTGTGCATTATTACTTTACATGAAAAGGCAATATAAAAAGGATACCAGTCTGCCTGAGGGACTTTTTTTAGGGTTTAAAGTTGCATCGATAGGGAGCAGAAGAACACTGAACCACTCCAACAGACACATCCATCCAATTTCTGCTACTTGTCTGAGTTTCAGTGGCAGAAAGCTAAGCAAGGAAGTCCAGACATCCTTCACCACAAGCATGTCCTCCAGCTCCTCTGGGAGGCAGATGGAACATGTAATCCCTCCAGTGTGACCCAGGTCTGCCCTGAGGCCTCCTCCCAGACGGACAAGCCTGGAAATCCTCTAAAGGGAAGACGTCTAGAGGAATCCTTATTAGATGCCCACACCACTTCTACTGCTCAAGGAGCGATTCCATTCCGATCTCCTTCTTGATGTTTGAGCTCCTCATATCATGACACATCACAGCTACCACCGAACCTATGGGTGACATGTTAGCAAATACCTGCTGAGTAAGACACCCAGCAGACACCATTTAGTTCTGTTTGTAGGTGCAATATTTGCTCTTCTTTTAGCTCTGCTTTTATTGCCATCATCACCTCAGAAAAATGTGTTTGCCTTTCTTGACCTGAAAGTCATGAACTTTCTCCGTCTGCCATTTTGTACTGGGCAGTTATTGCAAGATCTTCAGTTTTTTATTTGCCTATTTGTTTTTAAACAGGTACCTATGAGGTACACTGGCTGTGTTACATTTGCCTGTGCTGGCAAGGCACTTGTTATGTAGTGGCAAAGGTGGGAAAATTCATTTAAATGCAGTGGCAGCAAGGACGAGGAAACTCATTTAAATGGAGAGCAGGCAGCACATGTGGCGGTGATATGATGCTGATCTTCGTCAGCTGATAATGGTAATTCCAGAACATAGGCTATTCTTTCACACTGAGAAACATGATGTCTCTGCTTTTGAACACAATTAAGTGAACAGCCTATATCGCTGATCCGAAGAGCCCAGATACCAGGAGGCCATCTTAATATTGAGTGTAATTTTATGGGTTTAAATTTAATTCAATCATGAGTTTTCACAATCTACATCAAGGAATGAATGCTCAGTGTCATTCAAATGTCCTCTCTGCAGAATTTCTGGTTCATAATCAAAGGTTGCGGATATGGTGCCCGCATTTTCTAACAAACAGGCTGCTGTTCACCTTTCTGTCAGACTTCACGTGGTATTCTGTTGATGTGCCGCGATTTCCCATGGCTTCAGATCAGCACAAGCGGCATGTGCTGTTTCATGTGTCAAATTTAATTGGGATACAAACCACACCCACACAGCACAAACCGGCAACATGCCAGTTACGCATAAAAATACCTTATTTTCCATCTCTTTTCTTTGTACAGCTTGGTTTAAATTTAGCTGAATGAATTCAAACTCTGAATAAAGAAATAAAATATGATTTCAATGATCCTGGAACACTACAGGTTTTTTTTTAATTTCTTTAAAAAATGTATTGATAACTTGCTCAGATGTTGCAGTGAACACTGTGTGGACCATAACAAACAATAAACCTAAAAGCCTCAGAGAGTTGACTGATAATACTCTGTCACTTTGTGTGACCACTTTCACATTTAAACTTCATTTGGTTCAATTTAAGTACAAAACATACTGATCAAACTATCTTCAATGGTATGTAATTACTCAAAATATGCATGGTTGTGGGTGTGGAAAGTTATGCATGCAAGCAAAAAAATTTTGATTGACATCTGAAAGAACTGTGGTGTGCACGAGAAAAGCCAAGTAGGTCAGGCTTTTGACTGACTACAAGGTCAAGATGGATAAGGTGAACTAGCAAACAACATGAATTTGCATATTTGGATCTACATTTGAACAAATCTATCCTTTAGTAAAACACTGAGGTTGAGGCAGATTACCTCCACCCACACACAGACAAATAAACACACACTTGAACACACTCCACAACCAGAGAGAGAAAACTATGTATTGCAGGTACTGTAGGGAGCACCAGTTGAACAAGCACTTCATTCTGAGTTTTCCCAGGAGAGTGAATAAGCCTCTGGTGCTGCTGAGAGATGCAACATAATTGATGATTGCTAACAGTTTGCTATGGTGCTCTGTGATGCGACTGCAACCTGTATCAAAATACTATGACGGTCGACTCCCCTGCAGAGAAAGGCCACTCAATAGTTCTGTCAACAAAACAAAACCCTGCTTTGTTATTTTCTTCCCCGCTGGCTGAAAATAACAAGGAGAATATTCCCTTACTTGTTTTTCTCTTTCTCGAGACACAAAAGAAAACGCCAATAGGAGAATATTGAACTGGCTAACAGACTATGACAGTGCTGCTTTAGAAAGGCATGAGGGACATTAGAAAGGAGGTGACTGTGTAGGTGGAAAATTCAATCATGCTATGCATCTAGTATGCAGAACAATCCTACAGATGCAGAATGAATAATTCTGTGTCTTGGATTGGACCAAATCTTCTCAAGACTTTTGCTCTGCTGTGTGTGAAGAAATACTAAAGACTGGCCAGACATGACGTAGAAAGACAAGGAATCATTTTTGAGTGTGGGAGACGAAAGAGCATGAAGGTGATGGAGGCTGGCTCCCCCTGTAAAAGGTCATATTTGTAGGAACGTGTGAATGTCTGTCCTTGTATTTTTCCATAACATGATATGTTAATACAGGCCAATAGGCCCTCTGCACTGAGGGAATAAACCAGCCTACCAGAGCTGTGCATGCAATAAAAATCAACTGGATGACACATAAAAAACATTCATTTGAGGTTTGCTCACTCATTCTGTCTACTCATGCTAAAATGACGGCTGATTTGTAAAATAATAACCATTCAGTCCAGAAACTATAAGGTACTATAAGGAATTTCAGAAGTCTGCAGAGTTCATTTTCACACAGCGTGAATGAATGATTTGTGTCATTTAAATGCTATCTGCTTGGTTTATATATTTTACATTTCTTTGAGTGTTTCTGCAGAAAAAATAAACACTTTTGCCCTCTTCAGTTGCAGCCTTAAGGGAGAAATTTGCAGCGAATTACACCAAAATTAGATTACCAAGCAAAAAGGGCAACTGCCCCCGGGCCTAGTATTTCCTGGGACCTTAAAAAAACCCTTATTTAATCTGCATGAATTTGTTTTTCACCACATAGTTCATTCCAAATTTGTTACAAATTGCACCATCAAAATAAAATATTGACTAAGACAGTTCCTTCACTATCTGAGTTTAAGAACTATAATTTAAAGAAATGAAGTCATACTATAGTTACACCTTAACACAAGAAAAAGGAAGACAGCATTGTCAAAGAAGCAAAGACACAAAGAAATTTGATAGCTGATAGCACAAGATTAGGACAAATACTGATGTGGCCTTTCTTAAATGGAAATCCTTGATGAGGGAAAAATGTTACCAGAATGATGCTGAAGTTGCTGGTTTTCTGCTGGACAGATATTTTAGCCTAACAAATAAAATTAACCTAAATGCATGTTTTTGATAGCTTTAGCTAGAACATGGCCAGTGTTGGGTAACCCTCTGTGGTCAAGTGAATCGTAGTTAGCCCTTGCTTGGTGAAGCCAACTGAATTTGTTTCCCAAGTGCGCAATTTGTCCTACATTTACGGTAATCGTTGTGAAACTGAGGGCTGTTTGCAATCTGTGATGTCACCACTAGGTGTCACTAAATCTCACACACTGCACCTTTAGTCGGTTAATCCAAGTAGTAGTGTCTATTACTGAAGAAAAATAAGATCATTAGTCATTCACACAATATTACAGGTTCCCCAGACATATTTGCAACAGAAGATGAAGATGAAAGGTAAAATTATTATCCAGAATGGACAATATAAACCTCCATCATAACACAGACCAATAGCATGTAACATAGTTGTACAAGCAGTTTTCCCTTCCAATAAAAAATTATATTAGATATTCTTAAACTTCTTCTAACATTTTTCTGGGATTTATTACCTTTCTTTGACAGAGACAATAGAGAGATGACAAGATGACAAAAATAAATGAGGGTTTAGATATGGGGGCAACATGCATCAAAGATACATTGCACACTGTCAGTGTAACCCCTAGGCCACCCTGTAAGTATTATTAACTCACCTCTGGAAAAAAAAAAAAACAATGAGTTGAGTTGTGGTAGACTGAATGGGACAGACGTGCAACACATTTATCATACGCGTGCACCATTTTTTATGCTAAGAAAAATGAACGAGCATCTCAATGTGGCTCATAAATTAAACTCAAACACATCAAATTAGAGATGATGGCATTTACAAAATGATCAAAACAAATGGAGCAAAACACTGTGTAATGACTCCCAGTGTATAGCATAAGATTGATGAACGAGTTTAGAAAAGTGAAGTCACTAATCTACGCACACAGCAGCAGTTCTCTTAATTAAAACAGGCATTCATTAAAAAGGGCATGATCATTGGCTTGATGTTACGCAGAAGTGTGTTAATTAATGGTGTCATGGGCGTGTGGAGCAAGGAACATAAGCCACCAGAATCTGTTTCCACTCTGACACGTGATCTATCACAAATCATTATAGCTTCCTGTTATGGATGCCAAGCGATGTGTGTTTTATTCCAAGCAGGAGTGACCCTGAACAAAGAAACAATTATCATACATCCAGTGTTTATACTATTGTTTAGACATTTAGTTTAAGATTGTTTTCATGATTTTTTTTTGTTTAAACTTAGAACAACTGAGTGAGACATACGTATAGCTATACTGAAAGACATACAGTATATGTTCCCAGACTAGATTTAGGGCTGTAGCCAGATTTTCAGAAATACCTCTTAATCTTAACCATTTTAAACGTTTTTTAAAATTATTTGTTCAAATTTTTATTTTGGGGTTTTCAGATACATTTTTTTAAATTAACTGTTCAGTTATATTTAATGTAAACCCAACATTAGTTTACAGTTGCAAAGCCTTTCAAAGCCCCACTGGGAATAAAATTGTGATGGTGTAATATTGACTACTACTGTATATATTCTCATAATTAAGGTATTGCAGGGTTTTTCCTACCACAAAAAGGTTTAGGCACAGCACCTAAGTGTTTTTGCAGAGCACTTAAGCTAAATGAATGTAAAAAGGTGACATATCAAAATGAATGTAACAACTATGGTGAGTTATATGTGCTGAGAAATAACGGAGAGGTGACTTGATCTCAGAATGAAACAAGTTGGCAGCACAAATGACCTGTCAATCAGTGCTGAGCCATAACACTATAATAATATTATTAATAATAATATAATAATAATAATAATAATAATATTACTTTCCCACTAACGAGTAATGTAAAAAGTTACAAATAAATTTTCGGTAATAATATTGGTTACTCTCTCCAACAACAACTCGTTCCAATGTTTTTTTGCTGTGTCACGGCCTTTAGTGACCTGTGCCACCAGGATGCTGGAATAACTTATAACAAAGCCCTCCAGTCTTTACTGCAGACATATTTTGCATGATGCTTACCTGGGACTTTTATTGGTCTATAATTCTAATTTATTAGCATATACAGAATATCTGTAAAACACCACCTACTTATCTTTTTAATGGCTCTGTATAGTCCCACAGCACCCATGCTGTATTTATAAAATCTGATGGATGACCAGATTTGCTCACAGCTCTTCATCTTTGTTTGTGTGTGTAGGTCATGTGGCAGGAGCCCTGGCAGTTTATAAGGATGACAAGTTCATGTGTTGCTTCACAGAGCCGTCTTACCTCCCAGCAGATTGCCATCACAGACTGCTGCAGTGAATAATGTTACCTTGGATGCCTAATAGGATGTTACTCATTTCCAGAGTTGCTGATTTTGTAATTGACACCTCTGAAATGTAAGTGACAGAGCCAAATAGAGCAGAGCATCTTGCCAAGGACAGTGTTCAGTATGTGACAGAAACAAATTATATTATTAAAGAAAATTATACTGCCTCGTGATAAGGGCCTATATAGGCAGCCTTATATCAAAATAACAAAAGCACAAATAAAAGACGACTGTAACAGGCATCCAAACTATTATGGCTGCCTCCACAGATGTGCATCCGAGTGGTTTTTCTTATCCATTTTCCATTTTCTCATTCACACCTTATTTACCATCCCATCGGTCTCATTTGCATTGTAATGATTAGACTGTATGCATGCAAAATAGCATTTTAAAAATGGTTTAACAATCCCAAATATATTCATGAGATTCCTGGGAGAGTTGTGCAGTCCTGTCAGAGTGAGAAACCACTGCTAGCACAAATAAAAGTTGCTACAATAATCCCCTGTTTTTCTTTCAGCATCTAAGACTAGAGAACACAATGTTCAAATGCTCAGGTGAAGGTTTATATGGAGTTAAGATATAAACAGTTTTAAAATAAACATGTCATGCTTGTGGATTTATTCAAAAGGCCAGTGCAAAACTCCAAAAACTACAACATGAATCGGTTTTTGGGTCTTACTGAAAACTTCAGTTTCATTAAAGGGTAAAGCTTGTGATCTGAACACTTCCTCGTTTACTTGAAATGAAATTGAAAAAATTCTGATTATGTCTTGACTTTAAGAAGGCTAACATTAAAATAAAATTGTAAGACCTGAGTAGCAACAATCTACTGTAGTGATAATACATTTACAGTGTAACAAACTGTTGTCTGACTGTATTTAAGAAAGATATCTTTGTGGTTTTACATCCTTGAGCAGCTGTTTGGCATTTTTTAAATCCAGGCTTTATCAACCTGTCTATTCAATACCTTTAAACAGAGAGAGATGAACTGGAACCACAAGCTATTTAAGGTGAAACAGAACCTTTATTGTGTCCTTATCTTCCATTATGAAGGTTGTAAAGCTTTCAGAGTAGAAAAACTGGGTACTAACTAGATGCCAAGGTCAGACAATACGACTGAGAAGGTTTGTGCACTCTTATCACACCTTAATGATATCTTTTACATAAAGCAAAAATGCCTGGTCTAAGACATTCAAATATTACTTATTTTTATGTAGTAGTTTCATTTCCACAGATATACTATAGCATCACAGTTCAGTGCAGTAACTAACGCTGGGGCCATCGAGGTTATGTACCCTGTATTAGAGATTGTATTTAGGAACAGTAGTGACAGAGTGTTAGTTGTAAAAAGGGAACTCAACAGCTGTCTTGACCTGATGATTGCTATAGAGGAAAAACCAAAGGACTGCCAAAGTGAAAGTCCAATGGCAATCCATTCAACAGTTGTTGAGACCTGTCATTCAAAACCATAAATGACAACATCAAGGTGGCACTTAAAAATATCATGGGATTGCCAAATTAAATTGGACTCATCCTCTGGGCACTATACTAAAATCAACTGGGAAAACGTTAGCATGGTGTTCAACTTTTAAGCTAAACTGCAATTTAAATATAAGAAAGCTGCTTAAAACAGGCCTGAAGAAGAGGTAGGAATAAAGGAAGAGGGGCAGAAGAAAAAGCTGTGGTATTTAATTCATCCAACAGTTCTTAATTGGATTTAATTAATTGGAAGTCCAACACCAGTTGCCATGGGATGGAAACATTGAGAAGCTTTTCTTGAGGGACATTTATTTTATAGTCTGTTATTTATTCCCCATTTCCTTATTAACTGGAAACTGGAAATTGCAATTACTTCAAGTGACAAGTGAAAACACTGGTTCTAAGAATGTCTAACTTTGCGCCATTTGAACACATTTTTCTTTTTCCCCCAGGTACTCAGTCCAAATGATTTTCAAGTGGGTTGGAACAGTAAGTGATGCTGCATATAGAAATAATAAACCTTTCAACTGTGAGGATCTCACTGGAGACATAGCACAATGTGTCAGCTTTTGCAAAAACAATCTGTTTGACTGAAATTCTCAACCCCCCCCCACATGCTGCTC
>NW_018128127.1:260607-271431 GCF_001952655.1 Monopterus albus
CTGTGTCCTTGTGGATAAAAAGACATATCTCAAGTTGTTGATACATCTATTTTATACAATTTGACAAATTACATTAGCCTTGCACTAATTTTTTGCAATGTATCCATTAGGCTGAAAAACATAACACCAACCTTCCATGATGTAGAGCTGACAAGAGTTTTGACAAAGATGCTTTCAATGCTTTTTATTGGCTCAGTTTTTCCTGAATACACTCATGTATTAGAGCTATAGATTCAGATTACAAGAATTTCTCACAGCACATTTAAAATTTGTGTATCTTTCTTCTAAAGTTGGTAGAAAATAACTCAGCCTTGTGGCTTTATTTGGAGGAGAATCAAAGCACAAGAGCACTCAGAGAGCACACATACCTCCGCCAAGGCACAACATTCACTCACGCAAATGGGTCCCTTGTGAAAAATGAGATCCAGAACACAAAATGTGTCCTAAAACCCTTGATCCGGATCAGATCCTGATCATCTTTTAGGGTATGACAGGCGGTTATACGGTGCATCTTGCCTGAACATTTCATTACATTTCTTTATTATAGGCCAAGTTATGGCAGAAAATGTGTTAAATGGGGGTTTTCAATGTTAAATTTAAATGGCCATCAGATTTGGACACTGAATCAGATCCAAACAAAATTTGGTCTGGTAGTAGACAATGCCACCCTACATATGTGTGTTAAATTTCAAATGATTTTGATAACTTTTGATGGAGATATGATCTTTTAAATTATTGCCCCATGTTAAAGATGAGAATTTCTGTGATTTTTTTTTGGTGACCATGACCTTTGGCCTTTTTCAGCCAATATTTAATCACATCTTGGGTTGGTCCCGACCAATGTCTGTACGAAGTATGCTGATGATTCATCCAGCTGTTTGTCCATAATCCTGCTCACCAACCAACAAACAAACACACATACACCTGTAACCAAAAACATACCCCCTCGGTGAAGGTAAAAGGTTTGGCTGGGAGAGGATGATGTAGACAAACGTGGAATACAATGTTTGGTTTTCATTGCTGGGCATATGCATAGGTCACATTAGGGGAAAACAACACATATTTCTCCAACTTCCTCTTGTTTTGAACCAACATTCACTAACAGCAAGGAGCACGTTAGGTTGAGAAAAGATTAGTCATAGTCAAACCAATGCTTTCCCTCCCTTTCAAATCCTCTGCAGCGGCACATTTTTTGTAATGTACAGAGCAGTACATCTTGCCTCAGACATTTCTCCAGAGTGAAATAAAATGTCCTTGCATGGGAAGTATAGAACTAGCAGGAGGGAATATGTGGTGCTTCAAATGAAATCTTTGGGAGAAATAACACATCTGGTTACTCTGCTGCTCTGGTCCAAGGAGAATCATTGGCTAATGTAGGAGACATTTCACTGATATCAGGTAATGAGCCACACAGAAACTAGCCAGACTGAACTTTGGGGACAGTTTAGCTTCTAAAAACTGCCATCCACCAGCCAGACCCCGATATCTTCACATGACACAGAAACAATTGTCAAGTACTGCGGCAATCGGTCAGCTGCTGCATATACAGATACGTATGTTGGGCCTGCATCATTAATAGTCATCACAGGGCATGTCTTTGCATTTTGCTCCTTTGACCTGGTCTGAGCAGGTGGTGACATAAGCTCAAACAATGGTAATCCTTGAGATCCAATGGTAATCCAAAAGTGCTGCTTTTTGTTGACGCACCCGCTGTGGCGCCTCTCTGACTATGGTGCAGTGAAGGTTACACTGAGTTCCTTTCACAGGCAGTCATTGACATTTCTGCTTTTGTTTGTGCTCTGTAGTTTTTGTAATGTCATTTTTGTCAGTTCTATTAAAAGTCTATGGTTAACTGCTTATTTTTTATTTGCTTAGTTTATGTTGATTTCTCATATTTATTCAGTCTCACTTTGACAAAATAATGTAAGTACATTTTATTTTGAGAGCCCCAAATCAACAAATTGCCTCAAATGACTTTACAAGCTGTACAGTTTAACACCTTCTATCTTTAGACCCTCAATCTGGATAAGGACAAACTCCCTGAGACAACTTTGTTGTCAGGAAAACATGATACCACTCATCTTTATAGAAAGAAACCTTATTTGGAATACAAAGAAGTGTTCAGCTCCCAGAGACAAAAAGTGAGAGTGTCAGTTGTCACATGGGTTTTGAAATTACAGAACAAAACAACCATAAATTCACAAATTTCTAATACAGGCTACATGTATGTAAATCAGTCACACTACCTGCACACACTATGGGAAAAGCATGATGTATGTTGTATGAATAGAACAACATCTACACAGCCTGTAGCTGTGCAACATTACAAGAAACCAAAATCATTAAACACTTTTTTTAAATGTGTCATATAGTTAATGTCTTTAAAAAGCTCTCTGAAGTACAGTAACTCTGCTGGTGTACAGTCTGAGCTGTGACATGATCAGCTACTTTTTAGAAGAAAGTAAGCCTGACATTTTGTGAAGTAAGCCTCCTGACAGTACTCACAAAGCTGTCTGCTATGCGATTTAAAAAGTTTTAAACTAATACCCTGTCATATATTTTTCATGTCCTGACAAGTTTTTGTAGAATATCCTTATATAACACTCCACTTGAACACACATCATCTTAGGAATTACTGCTGTCTCTTTAGAGTTTGTTCCAAGTCTGCTCTTTGCCATGTTGACACTGAGGTCATCTTGACCGCCTTCTTGTTCCAGGTATTTCGACAGATGGCAGAGGTTTTTGAGTGCTGAAAAACATTGTCTTGCCTGGATGTGTAATGGTGAAATCTGACTGGTCCTCTGCTCCGTTCATTCCACAGAATGCTGCAGAAACATGAAAATCCATTTCATGGTTCAAAATCACACCTGTCTGCAACAATTTACAGGTATAAATGGGTAACAAATTAAAGTGGAGAGTGAAGAAATAAAATGAATGCAGATACATGCTGACCTCAAACCTTTAGATAACCTTCAAGATACCAAGGAGAAAAGAGCTAAGTGACTTTTACATTTTCATCAATGGATAGAAATTAAGTGATAATGTGAAAGACAGATGAACGGACATGAAGGAACCTGCCGTATCTCTGGAATCACAAACTGTAGGTGTTGATCAGTAAAACTGTTTCCTCCACCAGCCAAAATGTCTCTTGTTCAGGAGTTGAATTAGACACCACCTTTCACCACTGTCTTACATTCAATGATGTTCTGTTTCTGGCATTAGTGCTTCCTAGAAGAAACAGGTTTATGACTCATATTCATCTACAATCCAGAGAAGAATGCCCCCAAACTGCTGGGACACACCAGGAAAATACAGCAGCAAGCCGTATGAAAGGGTAGGGTAATGTAACATGACAAACTGTGGATGTAGATGTAACATTAACATGCTTTTCATTTGGATATTTTTGTGTTGCTATCAGCCAGTTCCAGGATTAATATGGGCAGTCAAACATCTGTAAATGTTTGATCTCACTGTTTTAACATTATCCGACGATTTAGCTTCACCTCTCAAGCTGAATCCAGTGAAGAGGATTTCACTACAAATGTGAGTGAGTCCAACTTCTGCAGAGCAGAGGGACACTGTGTGAATAAAGCACAATTTCCCACAAACCTCACGATAGACGGGAACAACACGTGTAACCATGGTAACTGTACACAACCAGGATGAAGGAAATATAGCCTACAGTAAATATTAAAAATGCAATTTAAAAATGACAAAATCTAGGTTAACTGTAATTTGTTTTTTTGACTAAAACTAGAGCAAAACTAACAAACATCAAAAGACAAAAATTTGACTAAAACTAATATGCATTTTCGTCAAACACCTAAGACTAAAAATAAATCAAATTCGGGTGTCAAAATTGACACTGGAACTCATGAAATAACTCTCTTAAACAGGGCAGAACTGATTGGAGTGAAGGCAGAACGAGCTTAACAGGTGAGGCAAATGATGCGGACGATCAGTCAAGGCAAACTTCAAATATCAGTTCTTGGTTAAGGGAAATACCCACGACAGGTCCTGAATTAAAGGAGCTTTACAAAGGAGCTCTGGTTTAGGGTCCACTTGACCCTCTGGGCTCCTGAGCCTGTGCTATCAGCTCCTTTCAATAAGTCATTAAGGCCAACACCCTACCAAGATGTTTTATATTGGTTTTTCATTTAACTGGGCACCTGACTGTTTATCCATAGAAGTTCAACCTTTAGTAAGGGAGAGCAAAACTAATTTAATTTAGTCCTATGAGCCCAAAACTGTGAGGCTATTAGAGTCAGTCTGTCAGTCCTGGATTAGTTTATTTGTCTATTTGTGCCATAGACTTCCACTGTTGTTTAAAAACGATTACGATCTGTGTATTCTTAACAAATATTAGATCTTGTGTCTCGTAATGAGGAAACACAGTGCAGCGGTACATTTCACTGATGTGTTTGTAATTGTTTTTGAACAATGAAACTCTATGGCAAAGATGAATGAAATAATCCAGGACTGACAGACATTAACCGTGAGCAGAGGCAAGTCATTGTTGGTTTTAATCTCTCTATAGGGAGTGTTTTCATTCCTGTGTTTTCATTCCGGCTCATTAAAAAAGATGAAACTGCGTATTTTGCAACTGTCAGCTTTGTACTCAAATCTGTTGCTGAGATGAAATGGAAGCAACAGTGAAAGTACAGTAAGTCAGTAATGAAATGCTGCTGACAGCGCCATCATTTGCATCGACTAATTTGACTTTTAAACATCTGCATCACTTTACAAAATAAATATATGCCAAAAACAAAGAAAGCCTTTTTAGACTCAAAACTCTTCTCATTATACTAGAATTATTCAGTCAATTGCCTATTATTTCCATCCTGTTTAGCATTTTGCTGAATGCTGCACAGTCAGTGATCCATTTATTAATTGCTTCTAACACACAACAGTATTAAAATGTTTTTCTTGTTTTCAGAAGCGACTCCCTCTAATTCACCAAATATATTTTACTTTACACTGCTCTCTTACTGTCTTTACATGCGAGTGTCCTGCCACTGAATGGTGAGCCAGCCTCCAAAGTCCTATCAAAGCTGTGAATAGCAGCTCTGGCATTATTCTTGACTCTGAAGCCTTGTGTTTTATTCTGGCAAAACACTGCACTGCCACTGACTCTTTTCTTTTGACAGAGAAAATATGACCTTCTCTGTTTCAGTACTCTCCCCACCACTTTACGCTGCCTGCAACCAATTTTCAGGAATAAATAGTAATAAAAGTAAAAGTACTCTAGAGTAGTACCAGCAGAGACTGAAGTGGCTTGATGAGATTTTCCACACTACATGGCTGATTGAATTTCAGGCCTTATATTCTTCAAGTGAACACACAAAGAGTCAGAAACACAACTAGACAAAAATGTTCACGTGCGGTTTTTAGGTTAGGAGCAATAGTTAGTTTAACCATTAGAGCAGCTGTGTGATGAGAGTGATAACTCTTTGGCAAGACAGAAATGCCTTAGTTTGCCGTGCACTGCATTAACATACTGTACATACCTTAGTTAAAGTTCAGCTCAATTAAATTCACGAGATGTTGACTCACAGTGTCATTCAGTTGTCATGTTGTTTTTACCTTATTTGCATCGTATTGAATAAACTCATCTAAATCTTGTTGATGTGTGATGTGCTCTTTTCCAATTTTTCTTTAAAAGGCAACAGAAGCAGGCACCTGATGCAGCTTAGCTCTCTTGAAAAGGTTGACATCTGATGGATTTCTACAGTGAGGATGAATATATGGTTGTGATCATTCATCTTGCCAAATGTGACACATCAGCACAACAGGGTATAACTCAAGGTACATCAACTGCTGTTGACAAAAGAGAGGATATTACCCAAGGGCAAACAGACTAGCATCAGCTCTTAGAGCTTCAACAGCCACAAATTGAGATATGACAGCAGCTAAAGGCATCCTGGAGATTCAGTCTGACATTAGGGGTGACATTTCAAGGTTGGTGCAAGCACTTTTTCATTTCACTCAGTTTGTAGATTAAGATCCTAAATAGGCAGGATATCCAGGTGAACACAAAGTGTAAAATAAAAATTCATACTTATACAAATAAAAAAAACAACTTAAAAATATGTAGTTGGGTTATTTGAGCCTTAATGTGTAATAACTTTGCTTTAACAGTTTGTCTTTATCAAGCTGCTCACAGAATAAAGCATTGCTTTACTCTACAGGCCAAGTGGTGTAAAGTAACTAAGTATATTTACTCAAGTATTTCTTTTTCTCCTACTTCATACTTTGACTTCATTTTAGAGGCAAATATAAACTCTTTACTCCACTACATGCATTTGATAACTTTAGTTACTAGTTACTTTTCAGAATTAAATTAACTATACCAAATACTACCTAGGGTGGTTAGCGCTGTTGTCACACAGCAAGAAGGTTCCAGGTCCAACCCCGGCCGACCTGGGGCCTTTCTGTGTGAAGTTTGCATGTTCTCCCTGTGCCTGCGTGGGTTCTCTCTGGCTACTCCAGCTTCCTCCCACAGTCCAGACATGCAGCTTAGGTTGACTGGTGACTCAAAATTGCCTGTAGGAGTGAGTGTGAGTGTGTGTGGTTGCTTGTCTACATGTCAGCCTTGTGATAGACTGGTGACCTGTCCAGGGTGGACCCCACCTCTCTCCCAATGTCAGCTGGGATTGGCTCCACACCCCCGCGACCCTGTTCAGGAATAAGTGGTATAGATAACAGATGGATGGATGGATATACTATATAATCAACTTTATTGATGCCTGGTGGAAAATTTACAAAATACCCAGCAGTACATCAAATTACAAGCATATAAGTAGTTAAAAATAGCTCCACTTGCATATCATATTTTTGGATTATAATTATTGATGTATTATTGTGCACATCACATTTAATGTTGCAGCTGGCAAAGAGCACATTCCTGTGAAATGTACTATTCTGCATAATGAGTACTTTTACCTTAGGCACTTTAAGTATATTTTGATGCCAAAACCTTTGTATTTTACTTAAGTGACATTTTGGATGGAGGACTTTTACTTGTAACAGAGTATTTTTACACTCTGGTATTGTTGCTTTTACTTAACTAAACAATTTGAGTACCACCACTGGACGTTATACCTAAAAACAAAACTAAATATGACTGGTTATTTTTCAGTGCTTACAAATTGACCTATGACTGCAAACCCTAGGGTTACAATAGAACTATATAACTCTACTGTAAACATGCAATCACAACATCACCTTTAATGGTGAATAAGCATACTGTACAGATGTTTACAAATTAAATGGCAAATTCACAAAATGTCTCAGTCTCTGGGCCTTTGACTTTTGTTGAAGTTGGTGTTGTGATGGTGTTGGTGGAGAGCATTGTCAGACAGCGTATAAAATCTCTCGGTAGAGTTCAGCTGGCTTGTGTACTGGGGCTTGTTGAAGCCATACTATTTACTGTACATCATTTTCATACTTTTCAAATTATTCTGTGACCTCTGTATGATATCCACCCACACTGCACCCAGCAGTCACAGGCTAATCTCCGGTTGTCATTAGCAGAGCCTCCAGTCTAGAGAGTAGTTCTACAGAGTTCACTGAACAAATATAATTACTGGAAATCCACATCAAAAACTAGACGTGAGCAGCGTGTTAACGCTATTGAAGCATCTGATCCATTCCATCCAACTCTGACCTCTGGCCTCTGTTCAGCCTCTCTGTATTTAGACTAGATGTCTGTTTGTCAGTAGCTTAAAGTGCAGCGACCAGACAAACCGTCTTCACCAGAATGACTGATAGTAGAATATTATTGGACAAATAAGTTGTCATGTACTGTAAGCTCAGGAGGAAGATATCAGCAGTGTTTTTATATATGAATTAATTATTTTTATTGGCAGGGGAAATATAAATTAAAAAGCTCACAGTGATTAATCATTACAGATACCAGCAAAAAGGTCTGCAACATATAAATAATTTTACATTTAGAATTGTGTGATTTAAACAGCTCCTTTTGGAGATTATGCTTCTGAATTCTGCTTTTTTTATATGTTGTTGTCCAAAAGCTATTAAAATCACACCAGTGAGCCACACTGTTCCACTGGCTGACATGTTTTTTGGTCCATCTTTTGTTTTTTAGAAGAGAGCTACAAAGGCAAAGGACAACCATCTCTTTTTTCAATCTCTGAAGCAAGAAAGAGTCAAGTGCGCATGAGCACAATTTTCTCAGCAGCAAGGACAGGGACACTAGTCAGAATGGAGAGAAGGATGAATGCAGCCAAACATAGACAGGTCCTTGTAGAAAACCTCCTCCAGAATGCACACAACCTGAGACTGGGGCATTGTTTCATAGTTCAGCATGACAGTGACTTGAAACATACAGCCATGAGAACGCTTGACTGGCTGCGGGGGTGCAAACTCAAGCGACGACTGTTCTGTCCTTGAGTGGCCCAGCCTGTGCCCAGACTTAAACCCTATAAGACATCTGGGGAGAGACATAAACGCTTCCCATCCAATCTGATGGAGTTTGAAAGGATCTGCTAGGAAGAATGGGATAAACAGCCCAAATGTTAGCAAAGACCAAGAAGATACATAGGTGTACCTACTGTCTAAAGCTCTTCTACAAAGTACCAAAATAAAGGTTTGAATACTTAGTAAATGGGAGATTTCACTTTCTGAGTTTTAATAAACCAGCAACAAATTCTAAAAGCATGTTTTCACTTTGTCATTATGGGTTATTGTGTGATTACCAATAATGATTTAAATGTTGAACAACATGGCGCGCGCCCACCGAGGTGAACGTGTTTGCGTGCTCCACTCTTGAATGCCAGTTTTTTTCTTCGTTTTCTTCTTTTTTGTGTGTTTTTTGCTTTTTCCGCAGTGTTGGAGACGGCAGGCGAGGAGGACTCCATGCTAGGCTAAAAGCTCGCGCTACTCGACCACCATTCCCCAGCCTCTTCCTAGCTAACGCACAGTCTCTGGAAAACAAACTGGATGAGCTAAAGGCTAGGATTACAACACAACGGGAAATCAGAGAATGCTGTGCTCTAGTTTTCACCGAGACCTGGCTTTCTGACAGAGTTCCAGACTCAGCGATTCAGCTACAAACACATTCTGTACATCAAAGTGATCGCACTGCTGCTTCAGGGAAGGTAAAGGGAGGTGGTTGTGTGTGTGTTTATTAATAACTCATGGTGCAGAGATGTATGGATTGTTTATAAGCACTGTTCGTCAGACGTAGAGTTTTTATTGCTGAAATGCCGGCCCTGCTATCTAGCCAGAGAGCATAGTGCTGTGTTTTCAGCTGCTGTGTATGTTAGCCCAAGAGCTAATCCCTCTGCGGCTCTCAGCAAACCTTATGATGTCATCAACGCGCTAGAGACTTGCTCACCCCGATGTTGTATTTATTGCTGCAGGCGATATTACCCGGTGCAATTTAAAGACTGTACTCCCCAAATATTACCAACATGTGAACATTGCTGCAGCCACCTCAGAGGACTTTTCTTTCAGCGTACAGGATTATGCTGAGTATGTGACCGGGTACATTAGTACCTGTATTGACAACAATGTGCCCACCATACGAGTCAGGAGGTTTCCCAACCAGAAACCCTAGATAAACAGTCAGGTACACCACATGCTGCATACTCGCTCTCATGCATTCAGATCAGGCCATGAGACGGAGTACAAAGCTGCGAAGTACAGACTGAGGAAAACCATCACAGCGGCCAAGAGGCAGTACAGAGAGAAGCTGAATGGCTTCTATTCTATTGCTGACTCTGGATGGATGTGGCAAGGCCTGCAGCACATCACAGACTACAGGACCACCACCAGCATCATCAGTTCCACAGACAGCCTGCCAGATGACCTCAACACCTTTTACACCCGCTTTGAGACCTCCAGCCACAGCACAGAGAGAAGGCACACACACTGAGACCACCGTTCCCCAAGATCAACCCCTGCAAATTGGCAGGACCGGACAACATCCCTGGGAGGGCTCTCAGGGCATGTGCCAGCAAGCTGGCTGATGTTCTCACCACCATCTTCAACCTCTCCCTCAGCCAGCTATTGGGCTGCATCAAAAATGTGCTTTGCATTGTGTCTGAACACATCTAATTAGTTAACCTGCACAGTGCCACACAGAGCAGTATTCCATGTCTGCATATATGGTGAAAACTTTCCAAATATGAAATATGAAATATTTAAGAAAAAACATTAATAGTTACTGACAACTTCTAAAATCCAATGGCAAAATTAATGCTTGTTTAGTTACAAAGCCATGAGTTTGTGTTTACTGTATCTGCAGAACTTGCCTGAAGATAATCAGGTTTTAATGAATTATTTAGTATCAATAGTATTTCCTCATACAGTCCTTATCAAAGCGCAGATTAGAGCATATTCATTTTCAGAAGTTTATGTCAAGAGAAGAGAATAAAAATGTAAGGAAGATAGTAGCTTAGTTTGTTAAGACTTCTCTTTACTAATGTGATCATTTTCATGATCAATCAGTAAAGCATCACGACAAACACTGGCACCCCACAGGGATGTGTCCTCAGTCCCATCCTCTACACCCCGTTCACCCACAACTGTGTCGCCTCCCATAAAGACAACATCATCCTGAAATTTGCAGACAACACGACAGTGATTGGTCGTATCACGGGTGGGGACGAAGCAGCCTACAGGAGGGAGGTGGCCGGTCTGGTGTCATGGTGCAAGGACAATAATCTCAGCCTCAACATGGACAAGATGAAGGAGATGATAATGGACATGAGGAAGGAGAGGAGATCTCATCGGCCACTGTTCATCCAGGGGCTCGAGGTGGAGAGGGTGAGCAGCTTCAAATACCTGGGCGTCCACATC
>NW_018128127.1:271613-288675 GCF_001952655.1 Monopterus albus
CCTCTGGCCGGAGGTTCAGAAGTGTGAAATGCAGGACCACTAGACTGAAAAACTCTTTCTTTCCCTCTGCCATCAGACTCCTAAACAGCTGAGGAGTTTATTACCAGGAAATATGTGATGTACTGTTTACATTCTGTTTGCACATGCATAATTGCACAATGACTGTTGACTGCTGCACATGCTGCTCCCATGCAGCATACATCCTCTGTTATATTCTTGTATTTTTTTTTTCTACAATATTGCTGCATCTGCGCTGCTTAAAGTGCCTTAGATTTTGTGTTATTTATTTATCTACTAAATATTTCATTTGTCTTTTGGGGCATTCATGTGGACGGCAAAGTAAGAATTTCATTGCACAGGGAAACACGTTTCCTAACTGTGCATATGACAAAATAAACACTTGAACTTAAATAATAAATGGTGAAGCAACTGATGTTACAATTTTTCTTTGGAGGATGTTCATTCTAAATGGATATTATTCTTGTTTTTCCTTTAATTTGCCTGCCTGCATGCTTTTTAATAAACAACTAATGATGTAGTTTTCCTGTAAAGCGCAGTGATTAATCACATCACCAGGAAAACGTAACAGTCATTTTAGTGACCAGTTCTCTTGCTGTCTGGTGAGGACAAGTGCTGTACTCTGCAATAAAAATAAAATAAAATAAATTTTTATATACCACAAGCAAATGACTACAAAACTTTTTTTCAAATCAAATCTCATTTGCTGTAGCATGTCTGCTTTATCTATTTCATCTTGTTATATTTATCTAAATCTAGCTGGACTCGTAGCTCAGTGGCACAATCACAGCCTGTCCATCTAATCAGTGTCGCTATGGCAACAAATACATCAATATTTTTTTGAGAATGCTGCCATTCTCCAGTTTTTGGAACTGGGATATACTTTTTTCAAACAGGCTGGTAGCTGAATGTGATTCATATCGTGCTCTCTATTGTGGGAGATAGTCCCTTGTATCGGCTTCCAGCATGTAAACACAATTTTGTTGCAGTTTCTTCCTTATCAAGCACAGCTTCTTTGGCAATCAGTGTAATTCAGGTTGTATCCAGAGTTCTCTCAGAGCTCTGGGTGTGTGTGTTTGTTTGCTGTACTGTGATAACATTAGACTGCTGGGAGTATATCTGCAGTGGTGCACAGCTCACTCTTGTGTGTACGCCTGCAGAGCTCAGATTAAACTTGAATTATCAGTGTAGGGACTGCCTGCTGCTTGCTCCTCCTCAATCACAGGAGTTCATCTCTTGGTTGTTATTACTGTTTTACTCTGTAGAGAAGGAACAACAGTGGACCACCGTGGACACCTATGAACATGTCACTCACTATACAAACTTGGGATGTTGGCTACTGTTCTCTTCTGTTTAGTCATTCTATTACAGTGTGACCCTCAGGACTGTGTCCATATCCAAAGTAATCTGAGCTATCACAGTGAGGACTGAGTGAGGGAATGTGATAGTATCTGGGACAAGATGAACACAGCTCCCAAACGGCGCCAACAGGACATTTTCATTTAAAAAAATGCAAGAATCCAAATTTCTGCAATAAGAACAACAATGGTTTAATTATCCAGACCTTAAAATATATGTTTAAATTGTAATTATGACACATTCTTCCAACATAAAAGTTTTTTGTAAGACTCTTTAGAAGCAGGCGTTGCTATACCATAGCGACACTCATGCAAAGTGTTTTTTTTTCTTAAGTTTGCGTGATTAGAAAATGATCATCCTTTTAGACCTTGACAGCAGTGTCATTCTGCTGTATAATTATAATGACATGCTCTTCTGATTATGACACATTTTCTCAGCCTGGCTTTGTTCTCAGCGTCAAGATTTGTCATACAGATGGTAAATGGTCTTATGCTTATATAGCGCTTTTCTATGCAATGAAGCACATTCAAAGCACTGTGCACTATTTTCCATTTACCCATTCTCACACAGTGATGGCACAGGGAGTAAAATGGGGTTCATTGTCTATGTATAGACAGACACCTATAGGGGTGTGTATCTCTCCCTCTCACACAATTCAATACATACAGTATCTCAATACATGGTCCATGATTAGATACAAAAATGATACTGCAAAATTTATATTAATACTATGCAGTACAATTCAAAGTGATTTTGAATTAGTTCAGCAGATTTTAATTTAGCTTTTTTCTGAAAGACTACCTACATACAGTACATACATCGGTTCAACAGTATGTCACCTTTATAGTGTTGCTACTAGTGAGGTCCATGTTACTGCTCCTGGTATATTCTACACAAGTGCTGCAAGTTCTGCACTCTGAGGTAGGTGCTAAAACTAGCACTGTTTACTCTGCATGTTTGAACACCGGCAGGAGATGGTGCACGCGTGCGTGCGCACATGCATGCATGCACACACACATGACAGGCATATCCTAGAGCAGAGCACAGCGAGAAGTAACAGAAAACGTGATTTTAAACCAGTTTTTAAACTTGTTTGGTTCAAAACTGTGGTTTTCGACCAATGCAGAAATAAATCTGACTCTTGCATCGGTGTTCTGATTCATATCCCTAGTTATCTAGTAAAACATAGACGTTTATAAAGCCTGTTTTTCATGCTGAGCTTAAATATAAACAGGATATGGCTGATGCATTTAGAAAAAGGGTCCAATACTGATATAACGTTTAGTCTTGAGTGATTCAATGAGACACTAACAAAATATGCAACCTCTCCTTTGACAACTTCCTTTTGAGAATACAATTTCCTAAATACTGTATATTTTTAATGATCCTATCAGTATTGGATGCATTTATATCTTAGAACAAAAGTGCCTTCACTCTATGAAAATCATAGTATACGGTAAGTTGAAGAAGAAATGAATGGATAAAAATCTTTTGCTCCAAAGATACTGTTAGATCAAAATCTCATTTGAAATATTTTACTGCACTATTCTCTCTAGTTAGCATGTTTAAGTGTACAGTTATAATGAAATATTCCTGCATTCCAGTAAACACATTCAAGTTTTCTTCATCTGCATTCAAACACATGTCTGAATCAAAAGGATACAGATGAAGCACAGCTACACTTTAATCCAGTCAAGCAGAACAAAACTACTGAAGGTCAGTTTCCCAGTACTAAATTACACTACAGTACCTAAATGGTTGCAGTGTAATGAGAGTGGTAATATGAGAATGTCTGTAATTTCAATTTGAATATAAAAAGTACTGATTTGTGATGCAGCGTCTGCGTTTATCCACACTTGTGGCGTGGCTCTATTGATGGTGATGTCAGGTGGTTGGTTGATCAAGCATTTTGGTCCATGTTGAAATATCTGTTGGACAGATTTCCATAAAACCTGCCACAGACATTCATGGTCCTCAGATAAATCCCACTGGCTTCCCTGACTTTTTATCTAACACCACCAGCAGGTTGACGTTTTCACATATCCTGTGAAATGTCTCAACATCTGCTGAATGGTTGCCATACAGTAGCGGGCAGACAATAAAGCCTACTCATTCTCTGGCTTTTCCATTATGCTCACACTTATGGTTTTAAACAAAATGTCTTGATGACTAATGGATGGATTATAATGTAATTCGGTACACGCATTAATGTCCACCTCAGGGTGTATCTTAGCACGCTGATATTGGCATTTAGCTCAGAACACCGCTGTATGCCCAAATACAGCCTCATAGAGTCACTAGCATGGCTGTACACTTTAGAGTTAATTTAAAAAACACAGATATGAAGGGTAGCTCAAAAATACATATAACTGATAGCAACAGAAATGTGCTCTTTTCTCATCTTCCATGCTCCTGCTCAGTGTCACATTCTGACAGCATGTCTCCTTCTGTCACCACAGTAATGATACAGATAAATCTATCTTAAAAAAAAACCCAGTGAGCTCTGGTGTTGCCCTAAAGATGCTTTAAATCTACACACTAAATACAAATTTCAAATGACTTCGCTTGACTCTATCAGCTATTTTAGCTTTTCCAGCGTTCAGCATACATTATGTCCAGTTGTGCTTTTTCCACTTGAGACTTTTTGAAATAAAAATAGTTTCCTGTTAAAATGAGAGTCCCTCATTTCATGCAGTCCACTGTAACAGACCTTTGCAATGAACCTGTCAACCACATGTGTAACTAATAACATTAATAACTGACTGTATCCCATTTAGGTGTGCCAGATGATGCACGGAACTATAACAGAGCACTCATGAACGTTTTTAAGTTGCACTTGTGCTTTTCCTACTTTGACAACTGAAAATGCATCTAACAAAAATGTCAAAAATTAGCATCCTTGAACAGAGGATGTCAATCATTTTGACAGAAAGGGCAATAAAAATTTCATCATAACTGATTACCAGTCAATTAAATTTTTTGTTTTAATGATAAGACATAGCCTATTTTCATTCATATCCATTTTATTTAGATCTCAATGTGACTTTTTCCCCCACAGTGACAGCAAAGGCCACTACAAACATTGCAGCCATTGTGCATAACTGTATTGAACTCAGCTGACCTGCTGTAACCTAACCTGCTGCAGAGGCAATAGTTAGTAGGTTTTGCATCTTTGGACAGAAGATTTCTCACACTTTTTATAATTTAGATCTGAAAGCTGCCACACTGGACACTGGACTTACCAGCTTCATTTCAGACAAAGTATTGAAGTCGGGAAACATTTCTCTTGGGAAGCACTTAAACGTTGTTCTGAACGTGGGATTTCCCAATCCTGAAACACTCGCTTCACTGGCAGGAACCCACAGCATGTGCTCCTTCTGCACCAGAGATGCAGCTGCACCCTAATGTGACCCATCATAAACGCACTCTGTGGCCTCCAGTCCGTGGCTGTTCAACGCACTGTCAGCTCCCGGATAATGAGATGTGTTGAGTACGGTCTCAGTTGTCCTTCATCCATCAAGCCAGTTCCTCTTTTTTCACCTCATTTATCAACACCATAGCAATTACTGCAATTTTTTTGTAGCCTTACTGTAAGATAGGATAAATTGCATTCCAGTTTTCTCATTTGTCAAAATGGCGGGGGGCTTCAGATTGTTCTGTCATTATTAAAAAAAAAAAAGAATTCCATCAATGACAGAAAATATTTGCTTAATATAATCTCTATCCTTGAATCATAGTGTAGTGGCTTTATTTTTATTTTAAAGAATTTCTATAAACCCTGGATTACACAGAGGCTCAAGTGATACTCTTTCCAAAATCTGCCTTTTTAAAATCACATACTCTTCACTTGAACACATTTGAGTGGTACAACTCCTGTGTTTGGTCAGAATGTTGCAAATACTCACCCTTTTGCCAAAATCTAGCTACATTTAGTCTTTCAATCTGTAGCTGGGCTGCAGGTTATGACTGGCTCATGTGATAATGTTTGCTCAGAAGCTCACCATACAAATGGAAGCAATGTATGTAGCCAGTATTTGGAAAATATATATAATAGTATAATGTTTATAGTGATCAAAACATAAGACTCTTTGACAAACCAGTAATCATTCAAAATACATTTCAGTGTGATAAGCTGGTCTTAAAGGATAAGGTGAGATGCTGTAGTATCTTGTAGAAGTAGTTCTGGCATCTGGGTTTTTGGGGACCCTGGGGCGAACCTCAGAACAAGCTGAAGGGATAATATATCCCAGCTACAGTACCATAGCAATGCCTCAGGACGCCCTTATGTAGTCACAGTTTCCCTTTGTCCCTTTAACATGATGTTTTCAGATGTAATCTAGCTCTAATATAATAATTTATTTCAAATTACAGTTAGGCCTATGTTACAAGGAATAAAACACAAAAAGTCATACGAAAAATTCAACAACTCAGTGGGACTAATTAAATAGAAATATACAATACACATGTGTGACTTTTCAATTTCCTTTTTAAAGTACTTTAGGAACACCATTATTGAGCTTGCAATGGTCAGTTTTTGACTGAAAAGTGTTAGATGACTGTGAAAAACACAGATGCATTCTGGGTTAGGGTTAGGCATGCTTCAGACTCATGGTGTGAGCGGTACCAGAACAAAATTGGAGCAGGACATAGGGCAACGCTCCCTCCTTTTTAAATATAAGCTGCTCTGTGCTGTGTCATATAAAGGGGTTGTTTACGTATATAATATACCATTTAAGACCCATAACATTTAGGAACTAAAATAGAATAAAGTAGAATAAAAATAAAATAGAATAAGAACTGGATTGACGTAATTAGGATAAATCTAAAGGTACAGCCAATAAACTGTGACTCAAAACCATGTCCAGTCAGCGACAGTAGTGCAAACAAAAATAGGAGATTGTCAGATGGTTCAGCATCACCAGGGCGTTGGTGATGAGGTGCAAATAGCATATGAGGTATACATGGACAGTATTGCAAATGACCAACAGCAGCAGATATCCCAGCAATGTGTATGTGCATATAACAAAACTGTATTGCCATTAATTTTGATAAAGGCAATATGTAGCCTATTCTTGTGAAATACGTTCATGCATTATATTTAACTGAATCATATTTTCATTTACATGACTATGCCTAATATAAAGTTCTGTGAGGTGAGACTGCCACAGAAAACCAGCATATTGTTACTTGGGCCAATACATTATTGCCGAAGCCATGAATTATTCATACCAGCTCACTGGGTTTTAAATAGAGACATGTATTGTCTTTTTACTGACAGAAAAACATGGACAGATTCTTTTCTCAAGCCATAGAAATGCAGTGTAATATAATCCATTTATCACTAAATTTGTGAGCATGCTTCCTTCCAATTACATATTCATAGATTCATGGGGCAGAATAAGCACCTCTGAGAGAATTTTGTTTTGATTTTTAAATGCATTAATTTTGTTTCAAATGAGTAGAGGGTGAATTTTCTCTCCTGACAGACAGGTAGTGGTTATAAATTCTAATACTGTCCTTTTTTGTATCTGCATGAAGGCTCTCTGTTGGGCCTGGAGGCACTTTTCTCTCTTTACAACTACTCTGTGCAATAGTCACTGGGAAATAAAAATTCTGACAGGAGTAATTTATCTGTCCTGAAGGCTCCTCAGACATCTTACTTTGACACCCAGAATGACAGTCAGCACCAACTCCTGACAAAATATTCAAGCCACGGGTTAAATCATCTGCCTCCTGTACATACATCATGCATTTAAATTTCAATTCAGCTCCTAATCCTTTCATATAACTGTGTGTAACAAACCTTATACAGTAAGGCTGGTGATATGTTTGTTAGACCAAAACCAATAATGTGCCCACCTCTTAATACTTTGACTTCCCTGTCTTCACTGTGGCACTTAACCTCAAGCCACTGCTGTAAACCTTTAAAAACAGGTCACAAATGTATACTTTAATTTAAAAAGGTTACTGTAAGTAATTTCCTTTAAAACCTGGACACCATGTTGTGAACTGTGGATTTATTTTTCCACATGTGGTGCACTAGAGAGTAAAGGTGACACGAAGAAGGCATATGTGGGATCAACTTAAGATAAATTATAGTGCCCCTGTTCATCATAATGAAGGAACAAGTCACCCTGTGAAACAGTGTGACTCACTGATGTGTTTTAATAGTTTATGGACAACAATGAACCTCTGTGCACAGACAAAATCACTCCATTGGTACCTCATGCCCTGCTCTCTACAGCATATACCGGTTACTCAGTTCTTACTAATCATAATTCTGTATCATCACTGTCTAGTGTTGAATTTCACAGTGTCGCTTTTTGCACTGATAAAATGCAGAGCGTGGCATTGTGGGAGTGTTAGCAGAAAATGGTGGGTGTGCTATGGACATTACCGTTTTCATTATGCTGTGGAATTTTTAAAGGGAACTAAACAGTGGATGCATTTACACACTCAAATAAAATGGCAGACAGCATAAGTGCAGATATAACCATCTTCGTTTAGTGTGTTAACTTATTAACATTTGCCTATTAGCGTTATACCAAAAGTACAGCTGAGGCTGAAAGGACTACTTTTTAAGTATTTGGCCATAATCCCAAATACTTTAGATCTGATAATGAAGTTAAATGAAAAGTCAGGCGGTCACCAAGGTTACAGTTCATGAATGATCATGAAGCTAATTAGGACACATCACCTTGGAACCATGAATGTCTGCCCAAAATGTTGCGCCAATCCATCTAGTGGATGTCAACATTTGACTGGATAAGTGAAACATCTGATCTGCTGGGGCCAATAAAAAAAGTAAGGGGGTCACTAAGACCTTTTCAGACATAAACTGGAACCCTGAAATTATCTAGACATTAGGAGCTGTATGTAAGAATGCAAATGTCGAAGTCAGTTGACCTGGATGTTAGGAGGACTTTACTCTGCCAGCTCCCCAGTACATAGTCTGTGTAAAGTCTGAGTGAGTCAGACTGAGCCCAAGTGAGAATACAGCAGATTACAGTCCCGAGTATTCACAGCAAGACAGAGGGCTTGTTGATGACATTCTATCATATGACTGGTGCGAAACCAGAAAGAATACAAACACATGAAGATATCAACAAAAATATCTACAGTACCATCAAGAGTCACACTGCTATTAAAATATAGAATATGACCAGTTGTATTATTAACCATTTTTTCTCAGTCCTGAACATTGTCACAAAAATCTTGACAAAAAAGCGTCTTTCCCTGTTTCTACTGTATTGCAAGTACTTTCTTAAAGTTATCTTGAGCAATACACAGCAACAGTCAAAATCAAAATCGAGGCCAAGCCATCAGCCCTACTCAAACTTTGATGACAAACTAATTGAACATAACATTCAAACAGTGAGTTGTTATCTGCTCCAATAAATCACATAGATCTTTTGTCAGGAAACTGGAGGAAACCAGAGATGGAAACAGACTTTGTTGCTGATGTTGGAACTTAAACAACAGCAGAGTTTCTGAGCTCAGGAACTGAAACTTCACTTGTGGAGGCTCAGTGTTTTCTCATCTGTGGAATGAGGTGCAACATCAGCACTAAGCTACCTTACTGCATCCTCACAGATGATTTAACAGCCAGCTCTTAAGCGCAGCCACGGATTAATAGAGCTTGACACAAAGGCTTTTCACTGGCTTTATCTGTTGCTCCTCCTTAGCCTGGGGGAACTGAGCACTGGTGCTTTTCCCCAGTGTGACACCAGTATCTTTTGCAGAATTTTACAATCCCTTTTTTTCAGACTTGGGGTTTATTGTTGAGTTGGCAAGCATCGCCATATATTATTGGCAATGTTTCTCTTCAGAGATGCTAATCAAATAAGTATTCTCTTCTGCCCAAAGATTAGAAAAATCAAGACGCAATTCTATGCACAGCCTTTGTGGGTGAACTAAATTTGTAGGAGACAGACACAAGTGTTAGCGGTGATGTTACACTGAATTATGGGAGGTTATCAAAGTTGACCTCATAATCCACTTGGTTATAAACACAGTCTGTGTTTTTGTTGCAGCAGCTCCAAATAACATTTCCTCTGAATGTACTGTTGAAATTTTAAAACTGGACACACGTCAAAGTCACAAAATATAAACCGTAAACTTTGAGGGAATTTGGGGATTTGGGGAGATTTTAGAGGCTTTAACATTTAAAGCTATGTGCACCTGAGGCTCAGTGTTTTCCATCAGCATGTTAGTTACCAATTCATAGCAGAGGAAGCCATGTGAAATCATACTTTGAGTGCAATAAGAATACTAAAAGTGTTTCCCATACATATTTGTGGCAGGCCATCACAATATCAACAATGACCGCCACATCCATTCATTTTCTAAACCGCTTAGTCCTAAACGGGGTCACGGGTGGCTGGAGCCAATCCCAGCCAGCTGTGGACGAGAGGCAGGGTACACTCTGGACAGGTCACCAGTCCATCACAGGGCTAACACACAGATGAACAACCACTCACACACACAATCACTCCAACGGGCAATTTTTAGAGACACCAATCAACCTATGCTGCATGTCTTTGGACAGTGGGAGGAAGCTGGAGCACCCAGAGAGAACCCATGCAAGCACGGGGAGAACATGCAAACTCCGCACAGAAAGGAGTCAGCCGGGGCTCGAACTCGGAACCTTCTCGCTGTGAAGCAACAGCGCTAACCACCACTCCACCGTGCTGCCCGCGACCGCGACATATTGATTTAAAATGTGTAGGTTAAATCTTATTTCAATGTAGTGCCCTGTGTAGTGCATGTATTCACTCAGTCCCTCCATGCCCCGTTCTATTTCTCTGTTGAACACATAAACACATGGTGACATACGGTCAGCAAACAAGAAAAAGGAATGTGCATTAGGAAAATAAAAATAAAGTACTTATAAATATAGAATATACTGTATATTTGCACACAGTTTAGATGCAATTTTCCAGATAGATATGTACAAAAGTATATTTAACAAGGTAATGCACTGAGGATTGTTGTTCTCTTATATTGTCATGGGTTAAATGTTCATCAGAGTGATGGTCTGGGAGAAGAATCTGTCCATGTGTCTGGTTGTTTTGGCGTACAGTGACCACAGAGCAGCAGAACTCTGGTTGATGAGAAGGAGTTAATCCATTCTGTTGGCTAGAGATTGGAGATTCCCTAGATGGATAGATGGGTGTGGTGTTTGGGTCCCTCTATTATAACTTAACCAAGACCCCCGCTCTTTTCCCTCGCTGGTGTTTTCTTCTCATAGAGGGCTGCTGCCCCTGAGCAGAATGTCCACATAGCTACAGTATTTGTTTAGCAAAAATCAGAGAAAAGGTGTTTGGAGTGAGTTCTCTCATGTTTAGTAGCTCTTTTCTTGTGAAGGTAATCCAGTATAGGTTGCAGAAGACGATACCAATGCAGCCATACGCGATGGCCTGACTGAGTGCTAGTTCATAAACTCTGACACAATGTTTGGCCCCTCAATCCAGGGGAATGTTAAAAAACACACGTGGGAAAGCTGATCAGTCCAACCAGTGTGATTAGTGATCCAGTTGGTTGTTTTAGAATATTTAATGGAAACGCTGAAGCAGCAAGAGGGAGCCAGAAAGAGATGGCTGATGAGAGAGATCCACGTTAGGAGAGGAGGGCAACGGCCAACATTCTGCTGCTGTGGGAAAGCCAGCTGGTGCAGGAGGGACAGGTCATATGAACAGCACAGAGGTAACCTACTATAGTAAAAAACAATTATGAAAGTGTGATACCAACCCCGCCCCTGTGAGCTGCTGCCACGAGTAGAATCTAATTATCTGGGAAACACTGACTAAGCAGTAAAATACAATGTCTACACCATCATTTTTGTCTCCAAGTGTTTGAGTTCTGTCAAAGTGTTAAATCTCCCACTGGGATTTTACTTGAGAACAAGGCAGTGCAAACACAACTGGTCTCAACCTGCAGGTGACCTTCCTGAGTACAAAGTCAGTCAAAAACCCAGATCCATATTGAAGGTTTCACAAGAAGGTCAGCCAGTGATAGATCAGCAGAATGTGAATTAAGCCACAGCAGAGGAACTGAAGGAAAATACTGCCGGGATTAAGTGGAGTTTCTTCTGAGATGAAATAGAGGATTGCGCTTCTGCTAATTGTCTCCCTCAGGGAAAGAATCAACTTTTTTCTCTTAAAAATGGTGGAATTCTTGTGACTTTGTCGGTGTGTTTACATTTGGAAGTGAGACATTTCCTAATGATAACTTGCAAATAAATTGCTAGACATTGGTGCTGTAGGGGTCACTTGCACCACTCACATTAAGTCTAAACAAATTGCTCTCAATTTAGTCTGAATATGACATGCACTTTCCTAATACATCCACATACCACTGCGAAATCTTTTACAAATATTTTTGTGCTCTTGTCTTCTGTTTAACCTTCGTTCATCTGCTGACTACTCAGCAATCTTTATGGTGCAAGAGTGTCAGAAAACAGCTGCTTTAATTGTTTGGACTGAGCTGGCCTTTTGCAGAGCTGTGGGAGACAATGCAACAGCAGCATTTTTGTGGTTTTACAGGGCAGTGAACTGAAACTTACGACAAATCCTCCTCTTTAATAATCCACATTTTGAGCCATGTTTAGATCAAAGGAAGAAATGGCACCACTGCTCTTTTTCTCTGGCTGCTTTATCCGGTAATGTTCCAATGTTTTGTCTAAAACTCTGCAGACAGTTAAGTCTTAAATTCACCAGTGCACAACTGACAGCAGAAGATTTTTACCTCGACAGAATTTGCTGCCAAACTCATGTTGTGGAAGACTAGTGTGGATCCTAAATGCCTGCAGCTAAATGAGGAAGCCACTGGGGATCATCGACAAGCTGTCACCAAAATGCAATAGAACAAGACGGATTTTACACCAATTACTTACAGTAAAGTGCCTGCTACAGCAGTAAACAGGATGCGTAGTAGAGGGTCTTTGCATTATGTAATTCACACACAATTATTTTAATTTTAAAATGAAAAAGAAAGAGAACAGGGAAGTTTTGGCTCTTCCAGCCATGCTAAAAAGCTGCTTTTGTAAAGCAGAGGTGTTCTTAAATGCAATAATAGTGCATCAATATTTTGCATCAAAATGTAGCTTGACTAGTCGTGACCAATTTCTTTTCAATTCAGTTTGTAGTAAAGGCAGCATAATTTATAGCTATAATAAGTAGGTCACACACTATATTTTATTTTGACAATACTCGTTTTTCTATCGTAAAGCAATGAGTAGAGGAAAGCTGTGGTCTGGAATGGTGGAGTTCTCATAGGATTGTCAATTTAGAGTGCCTGAACACATGATCTTACTCACTCTCTCTCTCACACACACACACACACACACACACACACAACAATCTGAGGGAGATGAGAGAGAGGAAGTGTGTGTGTGTGTGTGTGAGTGAGAGAGAGAGAGAAAAAGAGAGAGAGACAGAAAGCCAGAGAACATCAATCTTGCCCAACATGATTTGCTGAAGGGATGAAAGCACTCCATCTGTTTTATGCTGTTCATTGACAGAAAATTGGTTGAATTTAGCACAGTTGTTCCACAAACAGAAAGAAAAAACAAAGATGAGGATGTCCTTGTCCACACCTGTGGTGCAGTGAACATTTTAGGAAATAAAAAAACAAAACAAAAAAACAACAACAACAAAACTTAAATGTTACTTTTTGATCACCAACAGTGTTGTCTGACAGCATGTGGACTGTCACGTTTTCTGCTGTGTTGGTTCTTCTACAGCACATTGAATTTGAAACAATAACGGTGCAGTTATAAGACACCCATAAGGCAATCAAAGTGCCTTATGGGTGGTTTGATGGGAGTGTTTCACAGTTCTTTTTATACACAGTCAGGACACTGTCAAGATTTCATTCAGAAGTCTCTCAAATTAAAGCTGAAAGCCGACACTTTCAGTCTCGCTGCCCTTGTTTTGAGGCTGTGCATCTGTAAAATATGAACAAATACGTTGTTTGTCCAGCAGTTTAATTGTAATGAACTGTTAAGTATTATTGTTTGGTGACATCTAGTGACTGTATAATCAATATAAAGGCACAAAGTCTGCACTAGGAGGAGGTTGGTGCGGATGGCGAGATACACAATACAGAGTCGAGTTAAAATCCAGTGAGTGGCTTGTGCTTTTCAAAAGTTTTTTGTTCCTAAACCTAACAACATAGTTTAGTTCCTAAACATAACCAAGTAGTTTCTGTGCCTGAAACCATGACAGTGTCATAATTATAATGTCCTAGTTATGACAGGTTCCAAGACGTAGCTTGCATCGTGTTGATTGCTGTTTCCATGAGGAAATAGAAGAGCTATTTAATGAGACGTCCTTATGGGTCATATAAGAGGTGAAGGGAAACGACCATATGGGTCATACACCGTAGGTTGGAGAACCTGTTGCTTGCTTCACTCTCAGATCTCACAGAGTCAACACAACAAGAAATGTCAGTTCAAATACTGTACTTACAGACAGATTGATCACAAATATATTTAAATCCTTCAGAACACTTAACAACCAAGCCTAAATTAGTCTATCGTAACTTAAGACAAAGAGCAATGCCCACTATACTATCACCTTGTGTGATACACACTGAAAAAGTCAGTGTCTAAGTAAGGTCACTGTATCCAACTCTCACTGAACTCAGTGGAGGCTGCTGCGTCAGCAGTCTTAGCCAAATTAACAAGACAAAGGTTGTGGCCCACCAAGTCCCTAATCTGTGCCTGCTCTTTGCCTTTGGCTGTGTGTGCCAGTCCATGACTGCTAAACAGTTTAATCAGAAGCATTTTTGCCCTTGGAGCATTAAGGGAGCTTTCTCTGATTTTCTCTTCTCTCAGAGATAAAGGCGTTTAGATGAAGATGTTGTAGCTGGGCATTCTGGGGGTTCAGTGTACCAAAATGTATTCTGTACCACATACTGTAAATGTGCTTGTCCTCATTGTGCTGCAACTAAAAACTCTTTTCATTACTGATTAATCTGTCAGCATGTTTTCCTGTCATAATCCTTCAGAGCCCAAGATATCATCATCAAATGGCTGTTTTCTTTCAGCACATCTAAATGAATTGTTCAAGAAGACTAATAAAAAAAAGAGATGTACATTTTGTTACTATGTGACAGACCCAGGCCAACTGGCAGTATTTTCATATTTATTAAATTAGTATTAATCTTCTTATTTAACCCTTGTCAAAAAGCAAATAAGAATATCTCCCCCAAATGGTGAACTATTCCTTTAATGTACAATAAGAAAAGTTGCAAATATATTTAAATTTGAGCAGCTGTATATTTTGAATTAAGCAGTTACTTAGATATCTGAATTTTGTTAATTAATTTTCTGTTGGTCCCCTAATTAGGCAACTAATGCCTAAATGCTCCAGGCTACTTCATCTTGAATCCTAGCCAAGGACTTTTATTAAAATCCTCTTTTTCACCACATATGTGCTCTATTTTTACCACAAAAGAGCTAAAATCATCAAAAACTAAAATTTGTGACTACTGAGGCTACATTACTACCGCTACACTACTACTGATGATCAAGTATAATGATAATGATGATGATATAATCTGACAAAGCCTAACAGCAACCCAGTTTTCATCTGCTGTCTGCCTAAACTAACTAGCGTTTTTATCTTGCCAAAGATTAGCAGAATAATCGTAGGTTAATATTGGACTCTGTAATGCACCACCAATGTTGAAATAAGGTCTGGAATGATAGCAAAATCCTTTTTTTTGGAGATTAGTAATTTTTTACAGCTGTTTTGAAACAGGACTATATTCTGAGTCAGTCCAAGTGAAGCACTGGCACAACAAATGTTTGGCAACAAGATTGCTCTTTCTGCTGCACTCTGATGGGATGTAGCCCTTATGCATGTTTACACTGCAACAGACATGGCAAAGACTGGTTGTGTTCATGAGGAGCACAGACTTGGATTAGAATCCTGCCTGGCGTAATTTAATGCACTGCTTCACACAGCAGGACCAAAACAACTAGCCACACTATCAGTCATACTGGGAAAGAGGTAGTATTTTTCCTGACCTTACAGTTTTGCTGAAATGTGACAGAAATCATCTTTGATTGTTTGCTAAAATGAGGAAGGGATGTTGTAAAGCTCACACCAGATGGCAGCCAGCTGAAGTCCCAGCAGAGTGAAATGTACAGGTGTGACAAGTTATGCATCTCTTGGGTGATAGAAAAACAGGCAGCTTCACAATTGCTTCTCTTTTGCAGTGAACTGAACATCTAATTTAATTTAATCTCAAGAATCTAAATTACATTATGTGCTTTGTGTTTCTTAATGCTAAACCTGATTCCAGCACCTGTTTGCTATCATGTGCGCGCACATCACATCTAAACATTTAAAGATACCATGTTGATCTTTTAATTTTTAGTGGTGCTACAGAGCAATGTTCTCGTGTGTGAGTTCTTGAACTGTTGCATCATGTACATGCACAGACAAAGACATCACAGAAATGTCTGCAGACTGGTCGATGTATCACTGCACAAATATAAATCTGTGGACTATAATAAAAAGTGGCAGTTCTCCTCTTTTTATTTACAATCACATAGATGTTAGTGCCATTTTTCCAAACTTCAGTTTCCCTGTACTGTACCACACTGGTTACCAGTATTTAAACAAATACTAATGGTATAATTTATTTCTCCTTTCCTCTTCTCTTGTTACCCATAGTCTTCTTCCTTTTTTGTACCTACATTTAAGTTTCAGATGGAACTGGTCAGTATAGTAACTCATTCAAACTGCAAAAATACTCTTTAAATTATGGGCTGTATTATAAAGAATTACCAGCTATTATTAGTTTTTTGGTGCCTGGTGGCAAATGATTTGCAGTTGTAGGGTTAGGAAGCTTTGGTATAGGTTGACAGGTCATCAGATGTAGCTAGCAGCCACAGCAGCAGAGATGTGTTTGCTGCTTCCCATTCAGAGTACAGAACACCATCAACACTGGGCAGCAGATGGAGCTTTCTGTCTGAAAGCACTTTAAGGCTTAGCCTTTACTGCTTACACCCGTAAACATGACAACCTACAAGTTTGCAGTCACTCTCCCTTGTGCCGGTGGCCAAATTTTAATGTGCTACACACACTTAGGTGTCCTCTGATCTCCCTCCCATAACATCCTCATCTAAACAGCAGACCTCTTCCAGTAAAGCCCCAAGATGATGTACCTCTGGGTCAAATATTAAGCAGACATCCGAGAAGGAGCTGCTCTGAACTATTATTGCTACATCTGTGCTTCTCTGCCTGCAGGGAGAACACTCAGTCCACTAACATCAGTCTTTACACATCATAGCACCAAGCAGCTGCAGGCTGTGATGAGAAGCAAAGGCTAGACCTAAGCTTCGGGGTAAAGACTATTCTCTATCTTATTTTTGCACAGTTTTTATTACTTGGTTTTATTTTTATATAATTCTGTTTAAATGTTGAAATAAGAGAAATGATCTTCCCTCAAAAATGCATGCTTGACTGATGTTCAAATTTTCCATTGGAGGCCAGTGCCTGCCTCCAAGCTGCACACATGCTAAAACAATCAAGGTCCCGCTGAGGTGACAACTAATATTACATGTATAAATATAAAAATATGAGCATGATACTGACTCAGTGTCATTACTGTAGCTAATGCTGCTGCTGAAGATGACTGATATGCTACCTGTTGGCATTAATTTCACTAC
>NW_018128127.1:288723-324294 GCF_001952655.1 Monopterus albus
CCGGTTGGAATTACTGACCTTGGAACTACTAGTTGTGCGCATTCACAAACTATCCTCTCGTTTTTAGGAAGAGGCTCTCGGGTTTTATCATTCTGAAATAATTACAAACTATTCGAAGTTATGATGGGTGCAAAGCTAATCTAGAGGCACCTGAGATTAAACATTAAATGGATGGAAATGAACATGCCATTAACATAAAAAAGCATTACAAAAGAGAATAAAATCTATTAAGACAAGACAAAGATAACACTGCTAAAATGAAATAAAATACATAAATAAACATAAGTAAACATAAAATAAAAATAAATAAAGTGTGATATAGTATAAGATAGTGCAAGCACTTTAAAATCTATTCTGTAGGTAACTGGTAACCAGTGTAAGGACTTAAAAACAGGAGTGATGTGCTCAGTGTTCATGGTTCTTGTTAAAAGTCTGGAAGCAGCATTCTAAACAAAGTGAAGTTATCCAAATGTCTTTTTGGGAAGACTAGACAGCAGACTGCTACAATAGTTCATCCTACTTTAAATGAAGGCATGATTGAGTTTCTCTAAATCCTGGACATGAGACCTCTCTGTCTTCCTATTTGTTTGTATCCAGCTATTTACTTGCTCTAAGCACTGACACAGCAAGTCAAAGGGACTCGGAGAAAGAGCTAAGTAAACTTGAGTATCTTGAGGCTTACGAATTTATGTGAAAACACAAGTTGCATGTTGATGGCAAAAGTTACAGTTGGACAGATAGACAACTCAAATTACCCTCCAGTGTTTCTTAATTTCAAATGAAGAAATATTTCCTGCTACAGATCTAACTATCACAGCAACTTTGTCTGATTGAATTCATAAAAGCCAACTTAAAAAGAGATGTCAGAAGTGTCAGTGGCAGTGGGTTGTTACAATATTTCTTGCGACATGTAAAGTAGGACGCACCTAAATCACTGATGTATTCATGTCTGACTTCATGATAGGATGCAGTTTCTGAGATTTCAATAATACGGTCGGGTCAGCATGTAGATACGTTTCTGCATCACTGTGTGTATGTGTCTGCAATAAACGGGTGTTTTGTTCTGGTTCCAGCCGCAGCTCAGGGACGTCAGACAGAGGCTGAAGCACACAGGGGAAAAGTCATTTGATTAATTCCCCGCACTCCCAGGAATGACAAACCCCTTTTTTCTTGTCTGTGTTGAGGCTATTTTACTTCTATTTGGAGATGAAAATAAAGACATAGGTAATTTATTTACTCATTATCCACCTTGTCTTTACATCATACTGAAAAATCATATCAGATATGTTCAGAACAAAATAGCAAAAAATATAGCAATATTGGCAAGGGTTAGATATATTTTGGACGGGAAAGCACTACGCATTTTGTATTCTTTATTGATTTTACCATACTTAGAGTATGGCGTTGAAAACTGGGGAAATACATACAAAAGCTCACTTCAACCATTGTATATATTACAAAAAAGAGCGATAAGAATTGTGCATAAGATGGGGTATAGGGATCACACCAATGGAGCTTTCATACAGTCTAAATTGTTAACATTTTTTGATTTAGTGGCATATAAGACTGCTGTGTTTATGTATAAAGCCAGGAACAATTTATTACCTGGTGGAATTCAAAAACTATTTAATGAAAGGGAAGGGGGATACAATCTAAGGGGTCAGTTAAATTTAAAAATTCATGCTATATGTACAACCAAAAAAAGATTTTGTATTTCCATAAGTGGGGTAAAACTATGGAATAATTTAAGTGTGGACATTAAAAATAGTAATAGAATTGACGAGTTTAAACATAAATATAAAGGTATGTGTCAATCAAGATATATGCAAGAACAGGCTTAATGATTAATTACATGGACTATTGTGGGTGTGGTGTATGAATGTTAACACTTTGTAATAATTCTTTAGTATATTACTTGTGTGGTGTAGAAGATAATTATCTATGTAGAGATACTGCTTGCAAACCAATGATGTAAGATGATGTCATGGGGTAGGACTGGATAAGTCTGACTTCTTCCTACTCCATTCAAGCATATACTAGGTATAAGCACATTGATATTGGATTAGCATTTGTTGGATATGTGTAAAATTATGTGTGTTGACATATCAACTGTCTTTACATGCTTATAAGAATAAATCAAATCAAAAATAGATTGTTTGACCCATGACACTGCAATTTTGGGCTGCACTGAGAGATATGCAATTGAACAAATAGGCTTTTTTCAGTTATACTGGCCACTTAACTGAACAACAAAGATAACACAAAGTGTGTCAAGAGCCGCACTGATTTCTCTGTCTTAATTACAGAGCTCCATTAGCGGCCACAATAATCCTCAACAAAAGAACTGAAATGGCTGTAGAGAGTGAGTGAGAGGAAACAGTGATATTTTAGTGCCGAGGAATGGATGCTGAGATTATTTAAGCTTTATCTGCCCAAGACTCAAATTGTGTTTGTGAGAAGGCTTCTTTCACAACAAGACTCTCAGTCTAGCTCCATGTCCTTGCATTCATTTCCATAGCTATCTATAATACTGCATCGGGGAGGAGGGTCGAGCTCCCCTTTTAGCCAAACACAGATGCTTCATGCTCCTGCATAATTCTCTGCTGCGTGCAGTAACCGTCAGAGAAGCTGGAGTGAAACTGCAGAGCTGGTAATGGTTAAAGGACTGGTAGCTAATGACTTGGAGGGAAAGACAATGGCTGAGGAACACAAACCAACACTTTTGTTAGTGCTGAAAATCAGCTCTATAATTTATAGCAGAAACATTGTTAATTCATAAATAAATTGAATATCTGAAAACCTGCTGTTAGAAAGTGTACAGTCCATCCACAAAGTTATGCTGCATTTAAACTACCCAAAAACTGTGACTGGTTAGCATGGCACTTGTTCTTTTTTCTTTTGATATTTCACTTTGTTTACTGATGAGAATGACATCTCCTGTGTTATATTACACAGCTGCATCTTGTTTAAACAGCAACTTTATTTGTAAATTAAAACCACCTCTTCTACCTCAAAGTTAAAATTAGCAATTAAAATTAACACTATGCTTTGAAATAAATTATCTGACCCAAATAGAGTGTTAATGGTCAATGGTCAAAGTGTTTGTCATATGCACAGTTTGGAAACATGTTTCCCTGTACAATGAAATTCTTACTTTACCGTCCACATGAATGTCACAAAATACAAGTTAAATATAAAGTAAATGAGCAATAACACAAATCTAAATAGGCAGTAAAATCTAAGGCACTTTAAGGCAGCAGGTGAAAGAAGCAAATAAAAATACAACAAGAGCACAATAGAATGCAGAGGGTGTGCAGTTATGCACTCTGCTGTAGTGTATGGGTTAATCCCACAATGCTTTCAGTTTCTTTCCTTCCCTTGTTCTCTCTGATTCAGCAGAGAAACGTTACAATTCACTGACATCAAAACCAGCTTAATAAATGGGCAGTAACACAAATCTAAGGCACTTTAAAGCAACAGGTGAAGGAAGCAATAAGAATACAACAGAAACACAATACCCACAAAGAATGCAATCAAGTCCTATGCAAATTACAGCATATAGCGGCCAGTAGCAAAAAAAAAAAAAAAAGGGAACTACTTATGATGCTGTTGAAGTTTTAAAGTAATTTTAATATGGTGTTTTTTGTAGAACTGAATTTTTCTGCTTGGTTATTTGATAGAGTATATGAAAAATGAAATTAACACATCACTGCACAGCGGGATGCACACCGCACACAAATAAAGTGTTTTTCCACTCACCAGCTCCGAGCGTCACCTCACCTTTTATCAGCTCTGCTCTTCTCTGCAAGCTGAGGTGTCAAGTTAGGGGTTTACAACAAAAGTGTAATGAGCATGTGTAGCATGTGATATTACAAATTGGAAGAGTGAAAAATGTAGGCCCCTCATTTATATAGTTGTGCTTTTTTAAAAGAAAGAACGAGCTACATTCTCTCTAGCGGTTTGACAGTTGACATGTAAATACTGCTTTATTTCTCAGATGCAAATTGTTTGAAAACAATTTATTATTTTTTTTGTTTGGACTCCTGTTATGACAGACAATAAATCACAATGTAGGGCCTTTTCTGAACAAACCATTAACAGCTTTTTAGCTGTCACAGCGTCTTAGCCCTTGGGAAAATTTGCGAGTGAAAATACCTTATATCCAGACAATCAAAACAAACTAAAGCCAATTGTAGGGCGACCATCTCTGTTCTGTATATGAAATACTTTAATTATGGGCTGAATCTATGAAAGATATTTCCATTAGATTTGTAATTTGGTAAACTATTACAATTTTTGGGCAAATCACAACAAAAAACACTGAGCCTTTTTTATTTACAACATCTGAAAGTGCGCTCTTTTTAATGTGCAAAAATACTTACACACATACTGTATTTGCCCCCACACACGGTGGTACTTCTATGATTGTGAAGGATAAGGATAATCACCTTTATTGGTGATTATTGGTTGCTCACTGACACACTGCAGTTCCTACCTTAAGCTTAAAGCAGCTATAATCAATATTTTCAGATTAACTCATCACATGACTACTTGCATGTGACACTCTACAGCAGGGGTGGCCAATTCCAGTCCTCGAGGGCCGCTGTCCTGCTTGCTTTCCAACTATCCCTGCCTGACCTGCTGCTGATTACCTGGCTCAGGTGTGTTCAGCCAGTCAGAAGCTGGAAGATACCAATTCACTTTATCTTTCCTCACTTTCATCTAAGCTACAGAGTGTTGGACCACATTTTAGGTCATTTGTTTTTCTAGCCTGTACTACACCATTGGCCAGAGGAGTGAAAAGTCTCTGATAAAGACACTGCGTGCTATCTGCCCAGCACCAAACAACTGACAGACAAAGTGAGTGTCTAGGTGGGGAATGCAGTGGTGCAGTTGAAGTGAAGTAACCTATATTCCTCAGGAGTCGCTAGAGACCAAAGCAGATCTAAAACAAGAGTGAATATTAAAGTTGCACTCATCAGGTTGCCAGAAATACAACTCCCTATGAATGCTAATGTTGCTCTGTGTTCCACTATGGTCCCAAGTAGCAATTATGTCAGTCAATTGCACCACATATCTATATAAAGCTTGCTATCATTAGCTAGCATTAGTCACCGCATGCTACTGGTCATACCAGAACAAGTGAGAGTAGAGCAGCAAAACTCCAGAGTGGATTGTCTTAAATCAGTGTGCATAATAAATGTATGATATGATGGACAGAAATACATGAATATAGATAGCACACTATCTTGTTTTATTCCTATTTGGGGCCATATTTCATTACATATTCAACTGTCTTATGATTTATAAAGTGATAATACATTTATGAATTCTGAGGAAATCACAGCAAAGTAAAACAATCAAAGGAAACACTTCTTTGAATCTTTGCAAACATTTATTATGCACAAACTAAATCAGTGGAAAGGCCCCACAAGCTCATGAATTCAAAATTTAACTTGCCATAAAAGCTATAGTCTCACTTTAAACCCGTACACATTTACACAAGTATGCATTTATCTTCCATAAATTATGTGAAGCCCTTTGACAGACTTTTATGTAAATCTGTCTTTGATTATTATTTTTATTATTCCTTTTAAAATGAGTATATTGCTTCTTCAGCTTATAAAAGGTGCTGTACAAATAAACTTGTCTTGCTTTAACTGCTTGGAGAAGGAAAGACCTTACTTTCCATATGTCCATATATCATCTCTCAGCATAGTCCTCACAAAGACTGAAATACAACATCAGAGACACATGCAACACACAAACACACACAAATAGAGTAAAATATTGGGACTCCACTGACTGAGAAGGAATCATTATTTTCTTTTGGTCTGAACTGTGTAAGTTTTGACTCGCACTCTGCCTTCATTCCAATTTTTCCACCCTGTCTCTTGCTTCCTTTCTCTCTCTCTCTCTCTCTCTCTCTCTCTCATCCACACACACACTTCATATTGTATGTGCATGCCGTCCAGAAGACAGTGTAACCACTAGTGTTCACAGAACAATACAAATATGAGATTCATTGCATCTGGTTGTGTGGCAAATGAGATATCAGCTTAAACCATCAACTTTCCTCAGTTTTTCTTAAAGTGTGTCTTTCTCTGATCTTCTGTGTGTTGGTCTGTCATGTCCTCTGTCTGGTTCCTGCTGGAGTCAGACTGTCTGCTCCTTAAATAGGCCTGACCTCAGTACAGACTGAGGCTGCATCAGTCTTTAACTTTGCACATGCTTCTCCGTTTACATTAGTGTGCGGTTTTATGATGGTGGGTGATTTTCATACAGGCGTTCTGCCTGTAGCCACACATACTGTAGCTGTGGGTAGCAGAAATTTCATGCCTCCTGAATGTTTTCAATTTTCAATTTCAAATTATTTGTTTTCTATACACTGTAGTAGTTCTGTGTGGTTATGTTGCACTCAATCACAAGTTCAGAGATGGGGTCAACAACAAATCTACTTCATAAGATATTTCACACACACCAGGGGAAATTAAATGATGCAAATTGAATACAGAATAACAAAAACACATAAATGATAATAAAAATGGTAATAGTATGAAAATATACCTATGTGAAGGACTAGTCCTTGAAAGTGAGTGCTGACTGTTTATTACTACCAGTAATGCCCCAATGTATGCTATGGCAAGATTAGTGCATATAGACATACTGTACAGTCCAGGCACATCTATTAGAAATCAGAGTAACTTGTAAAGGAAATGAAGGATTTACACCTGTAGTGCATTCTATACATAATTCTTCTGCTCACACTTATGTTGCTTTATATTGAAACTCTTTTTAAGGGATATGCATGCCAGATCCACAACACTGGGCTATATATCTAAAACTTTAGCGGCTAAATTGTTCTCCAAGGCACACTGAAAAGAATTTTATCAAATAAAACATTTTGTAAACTATATCGTGTACCCCGTTTTCTCTGCTACTTGAAATATTGCATATTCTAAACAAGTACTAATACTGTCAATACTGACAACCAAGTGACAACCTTAATAGGCAGCCATTAAGCATTTATTTTTAGTTTTCACCATGCTAGATGTGATGTTGGTAATTTTGTCATCATGATGCCAGAAGAATATAATTACCACCAGTTAGAGTAATCAAGAGAAAATAGATGCCTTTTACTCTGGTTTTTCCTTAATACCTCCATGATTTTTCTGACTCGTGATCTTAGGCAACATCAGCAGAGAGCAACAAGAGCTCAGTTTGTACATATCATGTCATTTGTCTTGGCCTTGGTGCCCAGTCAAGTGGGCATGATCGCCATTTTAGTCTATCATGTTAGCATGCTAACATTTGCTAATTAGCAAAAAACTAAAAAAAACTAAGCCAACTAAGGCTCTTAACAGTGTCACTAATGTTGCAGGTCCTGTATGTGGCCATAAACCAAAGAAGCAGACACAGTAAAGGCTTTGCCTGGCCATCATCATTGTCATCCCTAGAGCCACACCATTAGTATGGCTAAAACAAAAAGTGAAACACAGAAATAGTATGATTAAGCACAAAAATGCCAAATACATATATTGTAACACTTCTTCTTCCCCTTACACTTTACAATAAATGCGCTCTGTCTCTAAGAATCTGTTGTGATAATCAAACTCAATGCCATGAAGATCAGGAAGAGTGAGGGAGAAATTAAACACACAGTCTGACCTTTATTTCAACTCAATAAAAAACTATTATTATATATTTTGGGCCAAACACAAATCAACATCAAATAGGTTTATATGATCACACACTGTGAAATTGTTCGTCAGACTGACTTACTTTTGAACAGTACCTGTGTCCTGAAATCAATAAGTGTAAAAAAAAATCTTCCAGGAAGTTCTAATAATAACATAACTTCTCTGACATTTAAAAAAGAAACTTTGTTTATGATTCAGTGTATTCAAGGAAATGAAGCAAAGGCAGCTAATGTGAATTCAACTCAGGCTGCACTACAGTATTCATACATAACTTACTGAAACATATTGTATAGACATATTTTGCAGCAAGTGACTATATTCAAACTGTCATTTCACTGGTCATTCTTACTGTCTGCCCTAATCCTTGACTGCTTATTTTCCCAACACTGCTCCTGCCTTCTGTTGTTGTTAAGTATGATTAAAGGAAATAATCATATTAACACCCAGCAACCTGTTATTATTGCTGGCAATCTGCAACTTAAATTGTTGATCATAGCCCCAGGCGTTTGGCCTGTTAACATTCTTCTGAACTCTTGCCATACCGAGCAACGCATGATCAACAAGAAGAAGTTCTACAGGGAATGTACCAGCTTCTTATTAGTGCTGTTGTTTATTTTGAAAGGTAAAACACTGAGATGGGTGTGTTCATGAGAACTACAAAGTCCTGAGTCAAATCAGATCACACTTTAGTCCATTTTTATTGTCATCCAAATTACTCTGGCACATATGGTTATGTTAGACCTCAGAGAAAATGGGCACCAAATGGCCTCCCCCTGAAATAAAAAAAAAATTATTTGCAAATAAACACAAATAAATTACTGTCTAGTGTCTAGCAGAAATGCTGCTAGAATGTCATTATGGTCCTGTCCCTTGATGTGAGTGGTTCCCAACAGCATGTTCTCTCAAGTGTGCATTTAGTCAAATCATGATAGCTGCATATATTCTGGTAGGGTATGCTACTTTACTTCAGCCAAAGCCAGAAAAGAGTCTGCATCTAAAAGTACTGATCACCTCCTCACACCTGCAGTGATGGGTGCTATAGTTTTCATGGTACATTAGGATTAAATGGTAGCAGCCAGCAAAACGGAGATCTTTAGGTGCCACCTGTTCAAAAATGTGTCAGTGCTGAGGTTAAAATCTGATTATTTGCAATGCAAAACGGGGAGCTTGGCTTCAGTTCATTCACATGAGACGAAACATAAGTAAGTGTAGGAAAAAAGTGTGTACTTCATGAATTGTAAATGCTGTAGAAATGACTGGACAGAAGCCTTTGCTAAGACATATCCAGTTAGGCACCCTCCAGTGAGATACATCAAACATTAATTCATGAGCTACATCTGCTTCCTACGCTTATCGCTGCTGGTGGGGACTGCCATAGAATTATATGCCATCCTCAATGTTTACTTCAGCTGCATCCTATTGATAAGGCAGAGGGTGGAAGCAGTGGAGAGAAAACTAAAAGCTCAGGAAAGAGCAACAGTTTGTGGAGCAGCAAAAAAAAAAAACGAGAAAAAAAAACTGCGGCCCAAGACAACCATTACAAATGATATAAAGCAAAGCTCTGGACCTAAACCCATAGGCTGAGGAGGAGCTGAATGATCACACTGTGTAATAATGAGTCGTAATGAAATATGTACGTGTCAGATAGTAGGGCCATAACATAAAGTTAACCCAAGCTTCTGGGGATGATTGTGGTGGTTCAGTGTATCTTGAATATGAAAGCAGAATACTCTCCAAAGGAAACCGACTTGAGTTTTCTTTTAAGTTATAAAACCAGTGGTGCAAGAAATATTCCATCTATTTAAGTTAAAGAAGCAATTCTGCAAAACAGAGCTACTCCAGTGGAAGTACAGCCCTGGCTTCAGTGTACTGTCAGCCAATGTACTTAAAATAGCAAAAGTAAAAGTACTTATTATGCAGAATGCCTCCCTTTCAAAGTGTTATATTATTACAGTATACATATAAAATGTTTACTTTTTAATGCGTAAGCAGCATAATGTTGTAGCAGGTCAAGTATATAACTACTTTATATACTGCTGGGTAGTTAAATCTTCAATAAATTTTGTTCTTTTATAAAATCTTAATCTATAAAGTAGATATCATATCACTCGAGCAAAGTACAAGCACGTCTAAATGTTATTAAATGTAATTTGGTACACTGAACTGGAAAACAAAACCCTTTCTCCTAAAAATTTATGTTGGCATAGCATTAACCTGCAACAGGAAGAACCTCGTCGAAATGGCTATATTGTGTTTGTCTTTTCAAAGGTCATTTTGTATGCTTTATTTGGTAGATGACATTGGAGAGATGACAGGAAATGTGGGGGGAGATGGAAGGGGAATGGCAACAATGTGATTCATGTAATTACATTACAAAAACTTTTTTTTTGGTTCCACCTACTAAGTAGCAAGCTGCACACTGTGTGCATCTCTAAAACATTCACACAAAGTATTTCACCATTTTCATTCCAGTGTCTGCTTGTGGCAACTAAAGCATGATTCATGTATACTTGGTTATGTTAATGGAATTTAAAGTACCTGATTAAAGTTACAGAAAGATTGGTTTCTTAGTTAAAACTGAACACTGAGGTTTGATTTTACAAAAACCACAATCTTTCCTGCATAGCTGCCCTTATTTTAGTACCCTAATATACATGCAGTACATAGGATGCAGGACACAGGATGTAAAACTGTCAGAATTCTGCAATATACTGCAGTAATAATAATAAAAATACTTCATGGACAGGAAATAAGTTGTCACCAAACATAATCCTGGCAGTAATATGTTTCCTTCAAAATGTATTGGATAAAACCATTTAAATGTATATAAACTTACATTTTAGGCAATAGGGTTGAATGCTGGGTCATGCATGTCACAGTTCTTACCTTTAGAATTTTCTATAGATGATACTGTGATGTGAAATTACTACACTTTCATGATTAGCACTTATATGAACGCTGTAACATTCAGTCTTCATGGTTAATTACCTCTCAAAGGTGTTGTCTCCTACCTGGGGGGACATTTGTGGAACCTGGAAGAAGAGGTGACATTGCCTCCGCTGAGCACAGACAAGGCTCTGAAATGGAACAGGGGTCTTGAAAGGTGGCATTAGCGACCCACTGAAATGAAATGGTGTCAGCCTTTGTCTTACCACATGAATGAATTTAATTTGTGTGATACGCAAGTCCTCAAATCAGTGGAGCAATCAAAGGTACTGCTGATAAAGCTCAAGGGCATCCAGCAGCGCTTTTATGAGCAAAAATATTGAGAATGAAAAGACATTTTTGTTGTCTGAATAAACAATGGTTTTGAAAGTTCAAATGAGTAGTCGAAACATATTTTAGATGAAAATAAACTAGAAAAACAAGGAAATCGAGAAGGCTGTCTACCCAAATTATCTTCTTTCTTTCTTGCATTCTAATACCAAAATACATGTTTTTTCTTTTCTGTAAATTTGACATTGCAATTAGCATGAAAGCTGAAATACAGAACTAAACAAAAATAAGCAGCTGTTTTATATCCAATGCATTCTTGTACTGCATATGAACCAGCACATGCAGATGTGTGTGCATCTCCAGCTTCATACATGAGAGAGTCAGAATATTAGGAACATCTCTGAATATGATGTAGTCCAGTACAACACCACCTTTAACTATGACATCAATAATAAACATATAATTGATACATTTATGACAATTTCAGCAAAATGAGAAACATTTTGAGCTTCATAAACACAGGTGTTAAGGCAGAAGTCCTGCACTGAATTGCATACAGTTGTACAGGTGTACCTAATAAAGTGGCTGGTGAGTGTACACAGCAATGTCAGTCAGTGTCATAATTATGTTAGTTCAGATAAATTGCTATTGTGTGATCACTTTTTTCATTGTTTGTTGGAGACACTATTTTATTTCTCTATATTAAAATAATAATAATAAATAGCAAGTAATGATGGGATCACTGCCCATGGAGGTTTACAGGTATGAAAGATAACTAATGATAAATGGCCACAACTGAGCATAATGTTTATGCATTATGACAGTTCCTCACTGACGCATTCAGTAACAGTGCATTTCTTCTTTTGTGGATTTTTTCCTTGACTGCGCTAACAAGCAGGCTTAAGTATTGATAAGCAAGCAAATCTTTAAGGGAATTTCTATACCACTTACCACATTATGGGGAACTGTAGAATAGGAGATGAGGCTTTTGTAAGCAATTCAACAATGATTATATGCACACACACCTGAGCAGGTCAGGTTATACATTTTTGTTGACATAGCCTAATCTAATTTTCATTCATTTTTTGTTTTAATAATTAATATAAGGAACAAGCTAATGTGCAGCCACTTTAGATGTCAACATGACTTTTTTCCTGCAGTGACAGCAAAAGCCACTACAAACACTGCAGCCACTGTGCATAAACAAGCAAAGATGAGCACTGTAATTTTACTAAATTGGACAATTACCATTACAATATGAACAACTCATTTAAACAAAGTTTGACTAACTGTATTGAACTCAGCTGACCTGCTGTAACCTAACCTGCTATCAGAGGCAATAGTTAGTAGGTTTTGCATCTTTGGACAGAAGATTTCTCACACTTTTTATAATTTAGATCTGAAAGCTGAAACCGCACTCTGCTGCCACACTGGAGACTGGACCTACCAGCTCCACTTCAGACAAAGTATTGAAGTCGGGAAACATTTCTCTTGGGAAGCACTTAGACGTACGTTGCTCTGAATGTGGGATTTCCCAATCCTAAAACACTCACTTCACGGGGAAGAATCCACAGCATGTGCTCCTTCTGCACCAAAGATACAGCTGCACCCTAATGTGACCTGTCACAGACGCACTCTGTGGCCTCCAGTCCGTGGCTGTTCAACAGCTCCCGGATAATGAGATGTGTTGAGTACGGTCTCAGTTGTCCATCTACCATGTCAGTTCCTCTTTTTTCACCTCATTTATCAACACCATAGCAATTACTGGGATTTTTTGTAGCCTTACTGTAAGTTAGGATAAATTGTTTTCCAGTTTTCTTATTTGTCAAAATGCCAGAGAGGCTTCAGATTGTTCTGTCATTATTAAAAGATTCCATCAATGATAGAAAATATTCAGTTCACATAACCTCTGCTTCTGAGGAAATTCATATGTAAGCATATACTGTATATGAACACTTTTACATATCTGGTCCCTGAGCACTAAAGAAAAGAGCAAAGTATTTCAAACTCTGTGTATATATCATAAACAGTATATGCAATGTAAGAATGTATTTTCTGCCACCAAAAGCATGTCCAATGTGTCAGACAGTGATAACATAAATTTGAGGTTTGCTTTTTAGAAATATCCCATGTGTGTATTTATTTCATTGTAGTGATTTTTTTCCCTTTCCAAGTGAAACAGGACCACTGGTGGTGGCTGCATCTTCAACATGCTTTGATGGAGATGCTTTAGCTATCTAGGCCAGGTAGAAATACACAAACAAGATACAACAATATGGAATTACTCAAACTGCCAGTTCGACATGTACTAGGTCAAGGTCAAATCTCAAACACTTCACAATATTAGAGACTTCATTAACTTGACAGCTCTAGTCACCATTTGCACATCAATTTTCAGACATTTTTAGGTTTACAAGGTTTTGAAGGAATACTCTGAATCAACCTTCAATGCAGTTTCAACTGAACCTTAGTTCCATTTATATGTATATTTTTCAGTGTGGTAATAAAAATACTAAACTTGATTGAAACTACCAATTACTTTGTTATAGTTTATGTTGACAGGATCTGCAGGTTACAGCAAAGCAGAACCAAGGAAGGAGGTCATGTACGTCTATTCCCCTCTCCCTTCTGAACGCAACCTCTTCTGGGAAGAGCAAACCTCTCTAGCTTCCTGAGACATGTTAGTGTGGGGTCTGTGTGAAAGAAAATGGATTTCCTTCATGTGCGCAGTGAATATTTGCATCAAAAGCTTACAGTGCCATTGGGGAGGGAGGCCAGTGATGTCTTTTAATGCCACCACTAAAGCAATCACCCTTGACAAATTCTCTACAGACAGAGTGTGTCACAGATGCTGTGAAACTCTTTGGCTGATTCTGGGAACTTGTCAACCCTAACTGTCATCATTGATGACAAGGTCTATGTTACACAGACACTGTGTCTGCAGCTGGTGCCAAATTGTCAATGCCAAGCCAAAGTCTGCCTGTAATTTTTACAAATATTTCATAGGAATTGCTTCCCGCAGTCCTGTTATTGCATCGGAATCTGAGGGAGGGGACAGAAATCCACATTGTACATTTTGTTTGGCATCTGACATTGAGATTCCTCAGGGTGTTATATATTGAACAGTGCATTCAGAAAGTATTAGCTCAGTGTTAGTTGTTGTTTTGGCTATATTTCACACATTCCATTTGAAATGAAACTATGACAATGAGGGTAAAGCTGCTGACTTTTAGCTTTAAGGGTATGAAGGTGTTCACATCCATGGATGAAAAGTGTAACAGTCATTGGTATTTTTATATGTTAACACTAATTTTTATCAGTTTGAGAGAGATGGCGTATTCTGTGTTCCTTCAGAGCCCTTTTGGTATGCTTCCTAGAAAACCACGTTTCTTCACAAGATGCAACGGAGGCCATGAACAGTGGGAAATACTTCAGATTAACAGGAGGTGAAACAAGCTCAGCAGCAGATTTATCACAAATGACAAATACAGCAAAAGGAAAAGACAAACTAACAGAGCTCGTCGTCACACCTGCTTTTTCTGCTGTAATCTCAACATTAATAATGTAATGTACAAAAGTGTTGCCATGTATTTAAATTGTTCAAAATCTGAAATTTTCAAGAAAGATCACCCTTCTCCAGACAAGAAGATACAGTATAATTTGTCTGCATCTTTCTGCTCAGGAAGATATGCGATAGGATGAAATCCTCAGAACAGCTACTTTGGATCTTGTTGGCATATTCTTGAAAAATCAAGAATTAACTAAAATAAATTAAAAATCAGAATTAAATATTTAGACATTTGGCTTTCTGTTTATGAAGCTAGGGTTTTACTACTGCTGTTTGATTGATGACACATACAGTATATGCTACAATTTCCAGCCAAGGTCAAGAGTTAAAGGACCCAATTGCTGGGAAGCCTGGGAATCTTTAAGAAGTTAAAAATAAAACTATACTAAAGAAAGTGCCTGTTTGAGTCCAGTTAGGCAGTGACACAGTTTGTGATCCTTAATCAAGCTTCTTCAAGAAACATGCAGATTAGGTTAACTGGTGACCTAAATCACCCACGATTGGTAGCGATTGTCTCTCTCCATGTATCAGCCCTGTGATAATCTGGCAACTAGGGTGTACCCTCCCTCTCACCCAATGTTGGTTGGGACTGGGTCCAGTCACCCTGTGACCCTCAACAGGTTAAAGCTTGATTTATGGTTTTGTGTTGAATCTATGCTGTAGGTACGAGAAAGCAATGCTTAGCCTAGTATCCTACGCTGTAGCCTGATGTGCACTTCTACCTCTCTGCACAGATTCAAAGCAGAACCATAAATCAAGCTTAAGCAATACAGATAATACAGTAGATGGATATACAGTATACTAACATGAGTATTTCAAACATACAGGACACAGTTTGCATACAGTTTGGAACTGGGACACAGGATAAGTGTCTGCTGATGTCTGGAGTTATAAACCACAGAAGGTCACTGACTGTAAACAATCTGACACCAAGCATTAAATATGCCCCTTTTAGTTTATGTTAACTTGTTCACTTACTTTCCTTCCCCTTCAATTGGCCTCCACCATGAACATTCCTACACTGTTCATCTTGCGTGAATGTAAACACCCTCAAACAAAAGTGAAGAGTCAGCACTTTAACTTCATAGTCATTTAATATGAACTCCAAAGTGCTGGAGTACAGAACCAAAACGATGAAAAATGTGTCACTGTCCTAATACTTTCTGACTGTACTGTAGAGCATGAAGATATAAAAGGGAAAATACGATGACCCTCGCAGCTAAACAGCAAAGGCAAGCACCACACAAATGTGATCAGTGTTACTCAGTGGCTCCTGCCATTTCCTTTGGGAAATTTGCATTTAGAGTGTGGGGTGCACAGTGCAGCCCACATTCACTGCCCAACTATAAAGCAATGCACCACACCGACTGTAAAATGATGTCAGTAGTAGATTAATGACAGCCATCAGGTTTAACTAATTAGCAACATCACAGTAATGCGACCCACCGATGCTATTGACTGTGTCTGCCCCTCTTCCTCTGTGGGATAGGGGAGGTGGAGATGCTGTTTCGGTCTGATTAAGGAACAACACAAATATTGAAGCCTTATCTCTCCATTCTCAGAGAAATCATCATGAAAATTGTTGATAACAGCATTCGTGTGAGGAGTCTCGAGTAGGATTGGCCTCAAAAAATGATGTACAAACAGAAGATAAGAGAAAAATATTTACTAACAATTACAAGTAGGTACAAGGACAGGGATTCCTGACCTAAATATTAAGCAGCATCAGTGTGAGTAATAATCAGTTTATTATTAATGTTCAGGCTTTATATTCCTTTTGAGATGTGCACCTGCCAGTTATTGCACTGTCTACATTTTTTTCATCATTAAATCACGGTTATCAACTCACACTCTGTGTGTCACTCTCAGATAATTTTTTCCACATGCTTTAGTTGTCAGAAGTGAAATACTTTTTGCAGAATGTACAGAAAGCAAAAAAACAGCTCTAGACATACAGACAGCAAAAGACAGACAACAGTTGTACAGTTCGATTCAATAAGATCATCATAAATTAATGCACTGTTTTCATAATGTGGAAAATAGATTTCTGCATGCTTTATGCATCCAATATAACTGAAGAAACAATCGACAGGTTAATCAAGTATTAAAACAGTTGTTAGTTGTAGCCCTAAGGGATACTTAACTGCTCCTCTGGATTATAAAGCTACTGTATGGCCTCGAGGCTTATTATTTTACACTGATGTTCAATAATTATATGAGAACAAACATAGTGAAGAAAATGAGATACCGATTTTTATACCATGAGGTTTTTCTACCCCCAGTAATGCAAAAAACAAACAAATAAAATCCCACTGCTGAAAATATTTGGGATTACTGAAAGGAAGAAAGAACTATTTGGATAAACAGTTTCTAATTTTCACACAAAATCTACCCGAAACTATCCAATATCAAACTATGTTTAATCTGGCCACACATTCACAGCAATAAGCTGCAACACACCCACTCTCTGCTCATTAAAAGCCATTCCAGATCTAAACAGAAAATTCACTGACTGACACAGAAGTAGATGATGCAGGCTGAGTGAAAGTGGGTACAACAAAAAAGCAAATTACAGTACTTCATCATCAAAAGCTCAGAGAGAGCGCTGAACATTATTAATCAGTGTAGGAGTATCCAAGGGACATCTCAGATCTTCTGAAGTTAAACATCATTCATCAACATCTTGTAGGAATAAATTTGAGCTGTCAGCGTGGTCAAGATTCAGAACAGGGAATGCATTTTGAATTCAGGTAGAAAAGGACACATTATAGACTGCTATTACCTTGAAGGATTACTGCAGTTTTGAATGTATTCTTGATGGACATACTGAAAAAATAACCAGTTACATGTCTCCGAGGTGTGATATCGTGACCTTTTTCATTTCACTGCACCTAGCTGATAATGTGAACCACCAGCTGACACTGCTGCTGGTCATATAACAATATGGTTGTCAGGGTGACTGTGTGCAGCAGCAGCATAGAGCATAGAGGACACCAGAGACGTCTGGTATCCTCCATGCTCACTGACACTATTGATTATCCCGCTGATGGAAACGGGCTGACTGACTTGACCACATGCCAGCATATCGAGGCCTGAGCAGAGGCTCATAGAAACTAGAGTCTATCACACGTCATTGTCTCTGTTCAACAGGGGGGGGGGACATATAACCTTTCGCTAACAGAAGAGGTTGACATAAAAACATGCAAGTGCCTGCTACACTGGTGAAAGGAAATAAACTCAGGCCCTGCTTGAAAAATGAATATTAGATGCAATGTTAGACATTTTTCCTTTTTGCAAAATGTAACAGTGATTGAATATCCCTGTCTCGTAGCTCGTACATATTTACTCCTTAACCTTTACTTTAAGTCTCTTCCCAGCTAATTAATGTCTTCCAACAACCAGAAGTCTCTTTTACACTTCCATCTTTATTACTCAATTAAAATCGTAGCTGTTTATACAGTGCAAACATACAAAGAATAAATAACTGCAGGCGCATCTGGTCACCTGTTTAGAACTGATTTAAAGAGACTGTTTTTTTAGTGTCCCTAAACCAGGGGTGGACTGGGCCAGAAAATCAGCTGGGGGTCAAACTCCAGCCCACCAAAACTGGCACATGAACCATTAACCTAAATGGCATTATTTTATTATTTAGTCTAATGTTATTGGCATAATGTTCTGTAAATTGAGGTATATTGTGTAAATCTTGTGAAACAAAAATAGAAAATATCCAGTGTTAGATTTATATTAAGTACTGTTTCAATCAATTGAGCTTGATCTAATAAACTTGGCTTATGCTGTAGTAATCTTGTACTATTAGATGTCATCTTTTACCCATTTTTGAACTCCCGGACTCATCCCCACATGCTTTTGTTTTTTTAGCAGGCCTCATAGATAATCATTTCTATAGTTCAGCAACACAAGGAAAAACATATGAATTTTGGCCTCATCTCTGCTTTCAGTCAGGTTGTAAGATTACATATCGTGGACTTGGGCTCTGCACCAAACTTCATCTATCAGCTTGCTTTGGCAGCGGTTCTCAACTAATTCCACTGCTGATGTGGCTGTGTTCATCAGTTAATGGAGATAAAGCCTTTTCCTGGCTAGTCGTCTTTGTATTTGTTTTAAAGGATTGCAGTGTCAGCAGCAATGCTCTTGACTTCATCATGCCTCCAGTGAAGCGAAATCTGTTTTTAATTCACCCGCCGAAGAGACCAAATGCTCCTCCAGTAAAATAATCAGTGCAGCCATCCTGTCTTTGTTACTTTTTAGGAGAGGTTCAATGGTACGAAGGGAGTTGTGTTTTTGTTTATTTAGAGGGGATTTGTCAGTCACAGACAACAGTTTTGATGGTAATTATATTGTAGACATGGCAAAAAGTGAAGCAGAAGGCCCCACAGCCGCTGGGGAATCACCCCTCTCTCAGCGGGAGCCCGCCTAAGAGACCACTGATGGAGCCAGTGTTCCCCGCCAGGCAAGCCGGAGGAACCACACCCAGTCATCACCACCCCAGCTTTGCGGTGACCCAGAACCAGCACCAGCTGACCAGCCGGTTGTTCCAGGACCACAGGCAGGTCAGTCCGAGCTAGGGACAGTGGGACCAACCCCCACTTCGATGACAAACCAACCAGAAGGCTGCGTGGGGAACACTGCTCTGCATTGTGCCATCTTGTCCCCATCCCCTGGGGTGAAGATTCTCAAGCTCTCTGATAGGGGCAACTGGGAAGCCTATCTTGGCCATTTCAAATTGTTAGGTGCTGCTTCTCACTGGTCAGAGGAGGTGAAAATGCTACAGCTGGCTTTGTAACTGATGCCCAGTCACACCTGCTGTTGCTGTGCCCGGGCAAGCGGAGCAACTATGGAGAGTGAGTGCACTTCAGAGATGCTTTGGCAAACTGAACGTGCACAGTGAGAACAAACACCACACCTGGCTGCCGGAAAAATCCCTTCCACGTTTTGGCTTATGATGTCGACAGCCTGGGCTGGCTTACCTACTCATCCATACTACCTGCCATCCAGGGTGAGTTGGTGAGAGATGAGTTTGTCCAGACCCTCGTCCCTGACAAGCTTAGACTGCACGCGCAAGTGGCCCAACCCAGAACCTTGGGTGAAGTCCTGCAGCTCACGGTAGAGTGGGAGACCGCTGCTTGTGCACCAAGGTGGGGCTCCGTGTCCCAGGTCATGGCCGCTGCACAGTGCGGCCAGTCAGACACCGGTGAGAAGGAGGCAGCCTGCCAGGTCACTGCCACGCCACCACTACCACAAGGAAGCCGGAGAGCAGCTGAACGGCGCCGAGGAGTGCTACCACTGTTCTGTGTGGTTGCCAGAGTGTATGAAAAGAAAAGAGAAAAGGCTACTTCTGTCTCCAGCTCCTTCCTCAAGCTCACCTACATTACAATATGATCGTTTTAGGTTAAGCACTTTTGTTTCAAGGTTAAGGTTAAAGCAACACAAAGATTTGGAGGAATTTGGTAATATTGTATTGTTCGACAGCTTTAGATGATTTTTAATAATGTTTTTATATAATTTATTAAGGCATTGTGTAAATGTTAAATTATTATTACTCTAGTAGACAGTATAAAAAAACAGGAGATATGTTTTTGTTCAGGGAAAACATAAGACTTCTAATCCTTGTGCAAATGTAAAAAGAACTAAGTGGCCAAACAGCTGTACCTTGATATAATTTTAATTAAACTGTAACCAAGAGTTATGATAAATTTTCACTAGTTCAGTTCTTATAAGAAACAGTTTTTTTTAAAATTGTGCTCTGCATTAACTAACCTCCTCATTTCCAAGAGCACCTTGAACTTCACTTTTTATCTGCTCTGTAGCACTTTATTCATTTTTCTTTTTGTTCTTTTCAAATTATCTTTAGTATAAAAAGGTTCCTAGTATTCCCAGTGGGATCACATGCTGCTCACTGGTATAAAGCCATTTTCTCTGCAATGGCTACTTACAGTACTTACCTGAGAAAACTGGTCTTTTATTTTTATCAGGTTGAAGTGGCATATATATGTAATACTTTCACAAACCTAATTTTATCCATTAGAAAAGTGCTTATTGAGAAAGTGAGTCTCCAGTCTTACAGTCAAATATGATGGAATTTTTGATTATATAGTATTTTATTCTTTACTCTTGTTACCTTTTCAGAAGAAAACTGGGTAACTTCAAGGTTATAATTGCACTTTTACACATTTTCATACTCCACCCACAATCCCCACAGATTAAAATTCAGTATCTGCTGGTGCTTGCATGACAGTGAGCTAAGTAGCAGTGATGTACTGGAGGTACTAAGATGCATGACTTCACTGGACACTAAAAGGAAGGCCTGACTAAAATACTAAGTCTGCTGCTTTTAAAACTGACACCGTGGTATTCTAGCAGGGCTTTGCAATTAATCATAATTTATCTTTAATTACAAGTTTGGCAACCAACTACTGTGAAAATGAACTAAATGAGATAAAACAATTGTTGTGCAGCACTCCGTTTTGCAATGATGCTCTTGTCTTGTCTTGTATTATAAATCCAGCATACCCTTTCAGCACTCTACAGTACGGGCATGTTTTGCTTGCATCCGGTGAAACATTACTTGAGGTGACAGCACCTAGACTTGTTACTGTACATGCAATAAAATCTCCACCAATACAAGGTCAACAAGAGTAATCTATCAAAACACTCACTAAACAAGGATAAACTTGCAGAGAAGCAATAATTTCAGCTTTCGCAATCCGTCATTTACCACCACTGTGTGTTAATGTAGCAAGCTTGTTAGGCTAAAACCTAAGTGTTATGAACAAGTTAAAACAAAGAGGTGACTGTAGCTTTACTGTTAAGCCAGAGGGAGAGAGTTGGATGTGGCTGTATCATGGTGAGACCAGGCTGAGCAGTTCTTTAGGCAATGACTGTCAAAACTGTTACCCTGAAGTAACAATCAAAATAATTGTGATTATGATTTTTGCCATAACCGTGCAGCTCCATGTTCTATTGTAGTTTGTCTCTGGTTGCATACTGACAGATATGAAAAAGAAATATTTCTCCTGCTGTGCACTCAAGTGTGTGCACTGGCTGCATTATTATTTTAATGTTACCTGCTATGTAAGCAACAATGTCAACAGGCCTCATGCAAGAACCACTCCTGCAAACACAGATTTGTTTTTAACTGGCATGACCAATTTAAGAGAAAACTGTAAATACAATACAATAAAATATATAAAACAGATCAAGCTAAATTAATATTCTGTTCACCATATCACCATCATCATTTATTAATTACATGAGATTGGTTTTTCTGATTTATTAGCATATTTTGGCACAGCAGCTACCTTTTCACTAGTTGTTCAGAAACATCTCTCACTACAAAAACTGCCACATGAATTAAAAAAACTGTTATTACAAAGGACAGTTACCAGTGATTCAGCAAGTATTAATATATTTCAGTAAATTCTACCACACTCAGCTCTTTATGCAGATTGCTGTGTAGTTATATCCTCTGCTGCACCCGACAGTGTAACATTGCCTACTATCAACTGGAGTCTAATACCTCAGTAACTGTCATCCCTTGACTGCCTGTCATAATAATCATGGGCCGTTTACTTTAGAAAGACATTTTAACATCTCATTTAAGCTATTCCCTCTATTTCCATAACATTATGTTCTGCTCTGATTTTTTTTAATACTCACCTTCTATAGTAACTGTGCATGAAAATGAAAGTAGGTTTAAGATTAGGAAAAAAAAAATCATGGTTATAATGAATAAACTATTACTACATGTGAAATAAACCAGCCACAAGCACTTTCTCTTGGTCCTTCCCACAATCTCAATGTCTGAGTTTCTCTCTTTCACACACACAAACACACACACCTTATTGCCACCTCCATATCCTCTGCAGTGCTCCAAGCATGTTGCTGTCACCCCCCACCCACTACTGGGTAGCACTTGTCTTCCAAGCCTGGCCCTGCAGCTCTGAGCACCAGAGCTCTCATTCCTGCCTGTCAGGCAAAGTGAAAATGGAGACGCCAGGGTGGTAATGGAACTGGAGTAACCAGCCCTCACTCCAAGGCTGACAAGAGCATACATGACCAGTATGCAAGACTCTCCCCAGAGCCAACAATGAAGCTTCATCTTTATGCAATGCATGTACTTGTTTGCAGACTATGATGATATTTTTTATTAAAAGTGTTGTTGGAGGACTCTTTAAAAACAAAACAAATCAGTTTTACACAGATAAGAGTGGAAGGAGCTAGAGATGGGGAAATGTTAACATGGTCCCTCATAATATTTAAGCACTAATTTACATAAGTATTGGATTACTTTCTGTTAGGTGAACCCAGGCAATTTAATGTAACCTTTTACTTTGTTATAAAAATAATTTTTGAGAGACTATTACCAGTAAGTGCCATAAAATGAGATGGTGCTGCTATGTAGGTAGATGATGCAGTGACTGTAAGGGCTTTACACAACAGCCAGAACAGCAGAAACTCTCCCCAAGAGAGGCCAGGTCAGAGCTTCCAGTGGTTGCTGAAGGACTTTTGAAGCAGTGGCCACTCAGTTCATCTGCTGCCCTGTCTGCCCACTAAAACTGCTGCCATATAGTGAAGACGTTGTTCATTATAGAACCTATAAATTGTATAAGACCTGACTACAAAGATTAATTGTGCTTAAGGTCATCAAAGGAAAAACATGTCAAACCTAGCCAATCTCTGTTTGCAGAATATTTCTGAATATCTTTTTTTCATTCAGTGTGACACTAGAATTTGATTGTTGGTCATTTTATTTACAAAATTAGATTACATCCTGTTACATCATCATGTATGGAAACTGCTTATAATATTCTGACAAAACTAAATGCTTGACTGATGGATACAGTCATGCATTACTAAGCCACGCAACTGTACTGCATATTTAAATAGATTCACATCCATATCCAGGGCTCCAGAGTAACATTTCATACTGGTGGCACTGTTGCCACCAAGTCTCTCAGATGGTGGCACCATCTCTGTTTTACAATGCAATGCAAAAAATAAATCAGTATTCTTCATAAATTATTTTAAGTAATCTTACTATCCAATGGGAAAAGTCCTTCAGGAACAAGCTTCCAGCTCTTTTTATGTAGTCACTATAGTGCACTATAGCCTCGCAGTCAACATGATAATGATGACACTGATGATGATGATTAGGTTTCATACTAGGACTTCACAAGACATGAGCGACATGTAAGTACGACTTAACTGTTTGAACAGTTCAGTCCACACCAACTCCGACCTCAAAATAGTTTTCATGTATGCTGAAATGTGACTTTAAAAGCATGTGAGTAAAATTCACTACCTGAAAATGAAAACCTATGCTCTTTTGCTATTGAAAGAGATAAGGCCAGCTGCTCAAGCTACTTGGGATTCATATCTTTCAAAAGAAATGCTTTTCTCTGTAATTAGCACATCAATGAGTGGTTGTTATTTAATTTGCGTACAAATCTAGACAAACAGCATTTACAAAAGATTTGATGCCACAATAAACAAAGTAGGCATGGTGGCTGAAATGCTTCATAAAAGAGTAGCCCTTAACCTGAAGGCCATCCAAACTTTAGGCAACATCTGCATTTACATAAAAGTAATGTTCCTCTTCCATGACTTGTATTTGTTATATGGAGTGTACGACATCACCTTTTGGGGGACTGTTAGATGATGGTCCAGGCTATTTAACCCATGACTTAACCCTGTCACAGGCCCCTGGGCTTGATCTATCTGCCTTTTCCATCATCACCACAAGCACTAAATTTAGCACTGCACAGAATGAAACTGCTATAGGCCTCACCATAACAACTGCACTATACATTAGTTCACTTTATTTATGCTTCATATCCAGCACACCAGCACCACAGACCACACCATATGCATTTTAAACGGCACGTGGTAGAACATATTAGTGACATAAAAACAAGTTTCTGGATTTACTTTGGTCCAATAAGTACAAATGAAACGTCCCATTTACCCGGGCCAGTGTTGTATGGACCTCTGGTCTTGTGCTTACAGAAACTGATGAACCCTCCATTTTTCTGGTGCTGTGTCTTAAACGGCAAGGGAACATGTTGTGGATGTGGCAGTGCTTGTTTCTGGGTGGGTGTCTGACCGTGGTAGTACCAATATCTAGTCTTATTCAGTTTGTTGATGTTTTCTTGGGAAACAACACTCACTTGGGGCACCATGCTAATGTCAACATTAGTTGTCAAAATTGCGCAGCAACATTAGTGTTAAGCAGGGACTCGCAGCTGCCGCGAGCCTTTTTGAAATGTCCTGTTAACTTTGGTGATTGTTAAAGTTATTGGTCTCAAGTCTCTTTCCCCTTTTGAGCACTCCCCTCATGTCTCCTTGATTTTACCATCATGTTTGTTTACCCTTTTTTTCACTCAGGAAGTCACGAAAGCAGCTCCTAACATAACACTGCGACACCAAAGCGACCAATCAATGTCACCCAATATCGCCATTGATATACTGATACTACATGATACTGATAACACATGACAGAAATAACATGAATTCAAATGATGAGAAGCATAAAATTGAAGGCATGTTTTTGTTAGGCTAGATGTACTAGTAATATTCCAGCATATTACAGGGATGTTCTACATTAAATTATCGGTTATTAATGTTACCATTTTACTAAATACTTACCAATGCTAAGTACAGTATGTACAAGAGGCTGATAAATTACTATGTAAACCTAATGAGTCTGTGAATTCCTAATAAGTTGATAGATTTACCAGAGAGAACTATGTAATTTGGGTAGAATTATACTGTAGGTTAAACAGTTAATTAATGACATTGCTTTTTTCATGTCTTTCAGTCATTGCAAGGTAGGTTAGTTGATCAGGCTAACTTTTAAGTATGGATATGTAGAGACAATCATATAATTCTACATATATAAAGCATACATTTTCCAATAATAAAGTATTGATAAAAGTTGATTTGGGCTTGAATAACAGTTTATTCAAGAAAATTCCTCTGCTAATAAACTCCACACTGCTGTGTTTTCTTTATCAGTGTCATTATTTTCCTCATTAAATTATATATTTCTTCCCTAACTTATGATAAATCTTTAGAAAACTATTAGAACATAACAGATCTATAACAACGTCACCATTTAGTTTCCAATCCATGAATAATTTCTAAAGCATGGTTCTGCAGTTTTCCGTTTTTGTCATAAAAATGTTTCCAGTAATGTTTTACCTAAGCAAAATGTTTGTAAACAAGATACTGAACCAATGAGCTATAAAGCTAATTTATCAAGTGTTTCCTTTTATTTACTTCCTCTACAAACTTTGCCTATCACTGCTAAATAATGTAACTCCAACAATGGAAAGCTGGCTACAGTATACTGTATATCGGCAGGTTACTAATGATGCATATAGTTACATTTTTCATGCAGCCCTGTTGTGTGTTAGCACACACCTCTATATGTGGCACATCTCTTATATGGCAGATCATTTATTCTAGATAATAATATATAAATGTCATGTTTAACTAGGATTTCTTATGCACTACCTGTTAGTAATTTTCTAATAGGCCCATTTATATACCAACTTTTGTTCAGAGGGTGGACATTTAAAGCTGCAGTATTCCATGTTTTCATGTTAGCAATGAGCCAGATAATTATACATAATGTGAAAGACCCTGCAGAAAATTATTACTGGACTCAGTTCCCCTCAGCATCTTGCAGTTCAAAGTTTTGACTATCTGATCTGTAATTTTGTGGTTTTAATTCAGCGTCACAGGTCTCATCAATTGTATCTTGTTGTTTTATATCAACACAACCACCAAATCCAAAACTTTATTTCTACCTCACTGTCTTTTTTAAAAATTTAGCTGAGTTAAGGAAATGAAAGTGTTTCATTCATGCTCAGTAAGAAAAGGTCCTGTACCTTTAACATTCAGTGTCCTCAATCTACTACTTCTCTTTCTCTATAAAACACAAACAATCTTGATCGCCCTCACAGCAACATACTTAATGGAGCCAGCAGTTTGTATGTGGCTCAGTGATGAATATCAGCCAGTGACATCCCACCCTCAACCTTTCTCATCCTAATTATCTTTCCAGAGCGGGGGAGATGGATTTGGTGTATTTCTTCACAGACTGGCATGTACTCAGTGTCTTGCTGGTGAATAATGGCTTTCTAATGGCAATATTAACCTTCTGAACAGACTGAAGTGCTTAATGTCTCCTATGATTAAGCCGTGAGAGCGGTAATGTCAGAGGTCAGATACTCTAGGCGATGAGTGGAATTATCAAGACAATGCACGAGTGATGATTTAAGCACAGAAAAAAGTGAGACCAAATGGACAGGACGCTCATATAAACTGCAGAGTAATTTCTTCCCAGCTGTAGCTCACTGTATTAGCTCACACTTTGGGATGTAGTGGAGTATAAGAATATTATTTTCTACCCTTTCATTTGGGGAGAAAAATGAAGTCTAATCTTTAGTCTAATCTTAAATTTACTGCACACACATTGCACCGAATAATTCTGCTTACTTTCAATCTAGGCTATGTGCAAAAGTCTTAGGCCACCATTAGTTTTGCTGTTTTAGCAAGGTTGTAATCATAATTTATATTTATGTTTATTAAGATATAACCAGAAAATACAGTTAATTTATATTTATGTCTCAGTCTCTTTATTAAGATATAACCAGAAAATACAGGAAATATGTACAAAATATTAAAAACAAAAAATTCAGAACAAACTAGCTTCTACAGTCCAAAGTCAGTATTTACCGTGACCCTCCCTTTGCACTTAACACAGTTTGAATTATTTTAGGAGACTGTGTTGAAGTCTTGAAACCCAGACAGACCCTCTCATCATGTTTAACTTAAGGCTGCAAGCACTCATTCTTCCGCCTCTCTCCAACTGTTCTTCTCACACACTGTCAACGATTGGATCTGAAACTTTGATTCATCACTCCATAAGACTCTTTTCCACTAATCTTCACTCCAATTTTTGTGAGCTTTTGCACATCTCAACCTTTTCTCAACCCTGTCCCCTTCTGAAAAAGTGATTTCTTGGCTGCTATCCTTCCACAAAAGCCGTTCCTGATCAAGCCTCTTTGGACTGTGGAAGGATCAACTTGGCATCGAAATGAAGCTGCCAGATGCTGAGCCAGGTCCCTGCTGGATTTTCTTCAGTCTCTTGAAGAAGAAACTGAGAAACTTCTCATCAGGCTTTAACAGTTCTCCTGGTCTTCCATTTCTGTTTTCGTCTTTGACCTCTGAATTCTTCATATTTCTTTAGAACAGCCTGAGCACCACATCTTGAGTATCCAGTTTGTTTGTGGATTTTTACTGACATTTTTGTGTTTTTTAATACCGTGTACTTATTTATTATATTTTCTGGTTGATTTCTGATAAATATATCATCCTAACATTGCTAAAACAACTAATCTAACAATGGCCTAAGACCTTTGCACAGTACTGTACATTCAAATTTAAGGTTAAAACTATATATTTAAAACACTTTTCATCAATATTTGTTTATTTACACATGTGAAAAGGTGAAAAATTATTGTTTTTGTTGTAGTTTTCCAGCCCAAATATTTACTGTTTAGATTCACTTTCAGTGTGTTCATCAGCAATGTTTTCAGCTGCAGCTTTCATTTTAAAAAGCTCTAGAAATCACAAAACGCTAATCTATCTACAGGTCACCTGGCACAACCAGACCCTCAGAAAATATACGGGAAAAAAATCTCCCACAAAATTTGATAAAAATTTTGATCAATTTTCAAGTGAGAAATATAAGTGAGCGCATTAATGGGTTGGCCAAATCAAACAGGGAAATGTAATTGAATAGGTTATTTAAAAAAGCAAACAGTAAAATATGTGAATAAAAAAAGCATATGAAGAAGAGATAGAAGAGATGCACAGTCACAGCAGGCACATCCAGACAACATGTACAAACACATAGAGATAACAGAAACTGATTGCATGTCAAGGACGCAGAGCTGTTCAGAGTCTCCAGTGACATGTTTCTGCATCACTGCTGTCAAGACTAGAATCAGAGAAGAATACTGTTATTATTTCTTTGATGTTTTATTTATGCCTAAAGAAACAAGGCCACAAAAGCAAGAGCAAACACAACAATTTGTCAGTAGGTGGACGAAGTGTCTCTTAAGGCAAGCAAAGAGGAGGAGGCAGTCATAAAAATAACATGACATAACATAACATTACAGTACATTACATTACATTGACTGTAAGCACTACCAGGACTCCCTGTACTCACCCCAATTCTCCAAACTCTGGTCACCAAAGACATTTCCATTTCTTGTTGGATGAAAATTGTTGCCATTGTGGCATTTAGAGTTTGTTTTCATCTTTGGGGGAATCAAACAGAGTGACAAATTGAATCCTTTTGTATATTCATAAAACACTGTTCTCACTGACTAGAAGCATACAGTACTATCAGTATGACTATTTAATACACACACTCTTACTGAAATATCAAAATGCAGTGGGATGAATAAAATTAATCTGCAAAGGTAATTTCTTCTTTGCTCAGCCTTTTGAAACTCACTTGTCAGGTCATGAATGTGGTGCATTTGAAAATTTTAATCACAAGGTCATGAAAGGCAGCGCACTTTAGATTCATGAGAGAAAACTATAATCAGTTCCTCTCTGTTGTGAGACTGAGCAGATGTGTGGAGCCAAAGAAGACATTTTACATAAACAAATAAATTGAATTTCTTGCACGGTGCCTCTTTCTGTTTTTCTAAGCGATAAAGACACATTTCCTCTCATGTGCAAATGTCAATAGGAAAATAATATTCAATCTGAAAGACTTACAGTCAACAAAGGGATTTATTGTATTCCATCTCAGATATAACTCAGGGCTGGGTAGAATATAAGAATCTGCTGCTTTAGTTGCAGAAAGGTGGCTTCATTGTACTGACTCATTGTTTCTCTTACACAAGGCACATAACTCATCAAACACTGTGGATGATGAGCTGATGTTTTTAAAATGTGCTATATAAATAAATTGACTTGACATGACTTAAAATATGAAAATAATGGTTTAATGTACTATTTTTTAAAAAAGATTTATTTATAATTTTCAGGCAGAAGCACTCTCTCTTGATTAATTTCTAAAAGTATTTGTGAACTTAATGTCCCTGACTAATTAGGACTAAAATAGCTTCAGGGCATGCAGATTTTTCTGTGGCAAGACTAGAGCACATTAATTGATCACATTAATTTTCCACATATAATATTTGAATGACCCACATTTGAACTAGAACATATCGTTTCTTCTGATAGGCATTAATCTTAACTGAAATCAAAAGACAAAATAATATTGATTTCTTTGTGTGCATTTCCTGACTCCCCCAAACACGCACTCATCTCTAACCACACAAAAAAAGTGAACAACTGAAATTTCTTTGTCCCTTGCTTAGATTCAGACACAGAAATACACATTCACACATATCAAAGCTAATAAAAAAAGCAATTGATACCTAAAATTTTAGTATATATACACAAGCCTTTTTTTTATCCAGCAGACTCTTGAGGTGTTAGGCGCTGACTGAGGTGTGTTTCCAACCCAGAAACCATTGTTATATTGTCTTGATTGCACTGATCAAAAGTTACACAACCTTAAATGACAGTTCTGCGAATTTACTCTGTGGATCAAGACCTTCACATCAACTGCTATTTAGGGAGTGAAATCTTAGTAAATGAAAACTCTACTGAGATTTGTTGGATTATTCTGAGACATCAGTATAAATCAGAAGACAAAGTAGTTTGTAACATGCATTGTCCAGCTATGGCAAACATGTTTGTACCTGTTCAAAACTATGATTAAGGCATCATGAAAAAACCTGTCATTGTAAAGACGGCCCACACTTTTAGACAGTCTTTCCTCAAAAGCACAGAGTTGTATATGGTTATACACATAAAAAAATGGAAGACGTAGCTGAGTGAAAAATGAAAATAGAGAGCTTGAGAGAAAACTACTTTCTCACCGCTACATACCTGGCCAATCACTGTGTGAAGTGGGTGTGATTGTTCCATTGTCTGCTTTGAAAAGTTAAGGGCTACTGTCCAACCATCCAACAAGCACTTCAGATGAAGCATGTTTACGCCATAATCCATTTTGGGAAAATAGTTTAGGCACCACTCTCCTAGTAAGGTGTGAAACAAGCACATCTCTTACATTGGCACCATTAAGACACCATGTGAGGAAAGGACAAAAGGGTAGGACTGGTGTTGTTGCTAATAATATTTTGGGGTCCTTATCTTAAGATTGTGCCTTAAATGAGAGAGAATCTGTGCCAGTGGTTGCATCATGTCAAGGGATTAAAGAATTTGACTTATTCAGTTTAAATATTACACGGATTTCACAAGCAGACTGTTTAGAATGGGACTGTAAAGACCAATGGATTGATGGAAATGCTAGAGAGCCAATGGGACACATGCACTGTGGGAATGTCCTGAAATACAAGTGTCCTGGATGAAGATTTGCAATTACATTGAAAATATAACTGGTTTATGATTTAGCTTCTGCCCACTGCTGTACATACTGGTGAAAGTGGCTGTATATGAGAAAAAAATCTTCTACAGGACGGTCAATGACACATAAATAATGGATCAGATATATGGCATTCTTGAATGTGCAGGATTGAAGCATGATGTATAGACTTTATTTGGTTATTTTCATGTTTTTATTTATGGTTTGGGTTCTCTGTGGCAAGAGTCATGATGTTCTGCTTGATATTTCCTCAGGGTGAGTGGGCGGTGTGGGGTTCAGGTAATGGGTGTTCTGAATTTTCACCTATGTGGTGATCCCGGTGATTATTGCATTTCTGATTTTAAAAAGGAATAAAAAAAAATGCAAGTCATAAAAAAGATTGTGACTTAATTATCTCATTATCATTTTATCACACTAGAAATAGAAAGCCTCTTATCTCAAGACAAAACCACAGCACTAGACAGTGTAATTTTAGTGCAGCATGATATCCAAATCAGCTTGTTATATCAATGCTTGAAGACTCTGATTTGAAGACTCTGATTTGATTAGTTCGTTTATGCCTTTTGAATTTATGCACCAAGGCTCTGTTGCTGCATATTGATGCCTTTAATTCGCTCCACCACTATGCACTGAGAAATAGTGTTGTGTGCCAGCATCTGCTATTGACATGAAGTCAGCTCAGCCACAGAGCAGGAAAATGGAAAATAAGGGGTGTGGGTGGGAGTGGGGGGGTCAATGAATTATTAATGTCTTGCTCTGCCCACTATATGGCCTATGTGTCATATTGATGGTCCCAGTCTCAAGCTGCAACATGCTCCCTAAAAAAAACAATGCACACTGTTGTCTTTGTTTCTTCTTTTCACAATATTGAATGTTACCCTTTTTAAGAAACCATATAGTATCAACATTTAGCTACAGTATGTAAAAGGTCACAGTAATTTCTAAAATATTACCCTACCCTGAAGTATCACAGAACCACCAAGACAGCAAAGCAATGACCTTTCCTGTGCTAAATTACTTTAATTCAATTTTCCAGTCAGTCAATCATTACAAGAAAAAAAAGTGCTCACCCGCAAGTTGCACACAACGTCTTCACTCCCACTCCCTTTGTTACAAATATGACTCGAGGCACCTTTGCTACGGAGAGAGGAGATGACAAATTTCGATGCGGTAATTAAGTTGTGCAGCATTACATTTTCATGCCTAACAGTTCAGGATGCACAGAGAAAACATCACCTTCAGAGCAACAGGTGTTGTCTAAAATCCTGCCAGCTGTCACAGTGCACCAGTGTTCCACATTAGTCTTCTCTGTAACACCACTGAGACACAACACAGACAGCTACAAAAAGTATGTGGTGTAGGTAATAGGTAATATGCCAGGCGAGGTGCCCACTGCAGTCAAAGCCTGTGAACTGTGGGCTTTGATAAATGGATTAAATAGGAGTTTAGTGATGTGTAATCAGACAGTAGAAGGGAATGCAAGAATGAATAATTGACATGCACTCACTCCCTCATCCTTTTTCTCTCTGTAATGTACACACACACACACACACACACACACACACACACACAAACTACACACTGCTACAGTTATATGACCTCAGCCCAAGGTCCTCACAAATTGTCATGTTTCAGCTCAGGTTTGGGTATGAACGCTGCAGTGGCATCCATTTGTGTCATGTGGTGCAAGTTGGACACACGGAGGTGTTTTGCATTAGCCAATAAGCTAATAGTCAAAAGAGCAAAAACTAAAGGAATGCCTGTAAAAATCCCCAGTGATTTGGGGAGGGCTTGTTTGTTTCTGAAACATCTGGCCAGTATTGGAAGAAGGCAAAGCTGATTTTGTTGTGGAATCATGTTAAAACAAAAGACCAAAACAATTTCCAGAAAAATACTACATATTTAGTTTGAAATGTTCATGAGAACAAAGAAAATACTGTTTCTATCCTCTGGCACCCATTTATCTGACAATACTTGTCATTGGTCAATATTGATTTTGAATTAATTGCCACGGTATCTTGCTCTGTAAACACAAATAATTACCTCTTATTCAGGGTGAGTCAAATCAAAAGAATGGACAATATTAAAACCCAACTGCATGACTTTTTTTGCATTGCATATGTGTGAATTCAGGATTTGATACCATGTTTTTGTGTGTTGTTTGGTGGGGAACCTCCTCACTTCCCTCTCCTCAGTACTGATGAATGCACACAACAAGGGAACGACAGAAAGGCAGACTACATGACTACATACTCTGCAAAAACAAATCAACTTAATGAATCTGTAGACAGCTCAGCATTCACATTTCTCCTTGTGAGTTTGATATGCTGTTTAAAGATGTTATTACTGGCTGTTGATTTAAGAAGCCCTCAGTGTGACTGCATTTCTTTTTTAATACAATTCTGTTACTTTTTCAGTGCAGATATAGATGCAAAAACATTATTAGTTAAACAAGACATTTTATTTTTAATATAGCAAATTCAGAAGATTGTGGAGCCTCATCTGAATTCCAGTTTTTAATTATTCTTTGTTTAAGAAGGTCCTCAAATCTTTGATGGCTATGAAGCAGGTTTAGTAACAGAGAGCAGGTGAGTCTGAATTCAGTCTGTGTTCTTTAGAATTTTTAGCTAGAGTATTGTTAGCTAAATATAACAATATAACGTGCACAATGGCAATGTTAACATGATGAAACAAATCAGGTGTAATGTTTATCATGTTCACCACCTTGGTTTGGCATATACTGAACACATAATACACTTGATGAGAATGCCGATGAAGTTCATCATGAGAGGGAATGTGTGAACCAACTTCTGTGAAAATCCATTCAACAGCTGTTTCACTCAAAACCATAAATGTGAACCTTATGGTGCGGAACTGTAAAGGAGAAGTCAGGGGATCACCTCCATCATTAGGGTTCATATTTTGCGGACCACATATGTCTGTACCCAGTTGTGTGCCAATCTTGTCTAATATGCGGAGTTATTTTATAGGATATGTGAAAATTTTGACCTGTGCTGGAGGAAAAGTCTGAGAATCATTTAAATCACTAGGATTTGCCCTGTATGGAGTCTGTACAAAATTTTATGGCAATCTGTGGTTGAAATATTTTAACTTGGACAAAAGTTGTAGAATTACTGACCAAAAAAACCATTTCACATTGTAATCTCTAGAACAGTGCTGCTACAATAAAATCTATCTTCCAAATGTCACCAGATGGATTCTGTGCCACACTGACATGATCACAAATGTATTTCAGCAGTTAGTCAGTAAGTATCTAGATTAGACAGCAGATTTTACAAAAGAGGAGCATCAACATTATTAGCAATATTATAGGACATGTAGCAAATGTATACTCTATCTAAACCAAAGAACAACAACAAAATTTACAAATGGCATTCACATTTCAAGTTCTTAGCTAAAACTACTGGCACAAACTACAATTTAAAAATGAGAAATGCCGTGTAAAGGCATAAATAAAGAAAAATACACAGAGAGGAAAAAGAAGGGAGTTGTAAAGTAATTTCAAATTTTTCTTGAAAAAAATTAGGTGCAGAGAGGAAGGTCAGAGGGAAGGCCATTCATCCACCATGGGGCTATGGAGAAAGAACTAGGCCAGAAGGCAGCTCAGTGGCCTCTGAAGGCAGAGAGCACTGTGAAGTTGTGAGAATTCTGATATGAGCAGCCACTATAGAGGGTGTAGGAGGAGACTGACAAGGAACATTAAAGAAGGGTGAGTTGAGGTGCAATATTCTGGATGAGTTGTAGGTGTTGAAGGGAATCTTTTGAGATTATGCCAAAGAGAGGATTGCAGTAGTCCAGACAGAAGATGATGGTCTAAACAACAAGCTGAGCAAAGTGAGGAAAAGTTGATGGAGGTTGTTATTTTGGCATTATTTTGACTCATGGTGGGGATTCTTGGTTCTTAAAATCTCGACAAGAGTTCAAAATCTACTGCATTTATACAATATATAGTAGGTCTTCTTTTGATGCACTGTTATAAAAATCTTAAGGTGCACAAAATATCAAATAACAGTTACTAAACACTAGCAAAACAAAACACAACAAAACACTTCATTCTAATGTTTCTCGTGGGAGTGACACCAAGATGGTAGAAGGGTTTCTAAATTTACACAAATGAAATCAAGAAGATGTAAGTAATAAAAAACTTCCTGGTCCCACACAACTATAAGTCATATGCTATACACCCTGTCTGAGCTGTATGAGGTTTTAACAACTTAAACCATGATACTAAGTGAGAAGATGCGCCATGTACAACACAGTATGCAACCAAATGGAAAGGTAGTTTTTACTCAACAGCATTCCAAATGTGGTGCATTTTGTGTGTGTTTGTGATAAAAATGTGATGAAATTGATGACGTTTCTGAGCAGAAATCAACACAATTAACACATTACAAATTGCACTCATACCACTGGTTGTAGAAGGACATAGCTATGCTGAGATTTTACACAAGACCATCTATTTCAATTTAACAGTAACACAGTGGATTTTGAGTAGTAGAGAGTCCAGCCTCTCTCGAGGAGTAAAGTTCCAGAGCCCAAGCTGTGCGGGGAGTTTAGCCCGACTA
>NW_018128127.1:326900-334612 GCF_001952655.1 Monopterus albus
CCCCAGGGCGGCCGGGCGCACCCTTAGAGATAGGGTGAGGAGCTCGGTCACCGGGGACGAGCTCAGAGTAGAACCGCTGCTCCTCCACATTGAGAGGAGCCAGCTGAGGTGGCTCAGGCATCTGTTTCGGATGCCTCCTGGGTGCCTTACTAGGGAGGTGTTCCGGGCATGTCCCACCGGGAGGAGGCCCCGGGGAAGACCCAGGACACGCTGGAGGGACTATGTCTTTCGGCTGGCCTGGGAACGCCTTGTCATTCCCCCGGAGGAGCTGGAGGAAGTGTCTGGAGAGAGGGAAGTCTGGGCATCTTTGCTTAGACTTCTGCCCCCGCGACCCGGATCTCGGATAAGCGGAGGAAAATGGATGGATGGATTGACAGTGGATTTTGCTCCCTGTTCATTTCTGTGAAGAGCGGAGCAGACATATTTGCTTTCGGGTGCAACCTGACCCGTCTCTGACAATTTGAACAAAGTACAATCAGACTGAAGTGCCCACACTGACCTGTCTCACCAGTTTTACACAGCCTGGCAAATTCTAGTCTCATCACACCATTACAAAAGGCAGTTATCTCAATCTAACAAAAACTGATGTGTGTAAGTTGTTCTGCCTCAACAGGTGCAACACAAGAGGCGAGAGAGAAGTGAGGGACAACACCTTGGCAGGTGGACAGTGAGGTTAACACAACAAATTTTATGATGGCACAAAATGCACTTTTACTTGACAGAAGCTCAACAGTGTTAATGAACTAATTTGTAGCAAGAAGCAGGAAAAAGAAGTAAACTGCAAAATCTCTTACTTATGAAGTAAAAAATAAAATAAAATAAAAAATAAAATAAAAATAAGGCAATATTGTGTAAGGTAATTGTTTTTTTCAAATGGAAAACAAAGTACGGCATCTAACACTAAAATTTAAGTAGAGCCTATATGAAAATGCCAAGCAAATTAGTTATTGCATCAACTTTGATTAAAGTGAGTAAAATTGAAGTACGCCGACTAAAAGCAAATTTTTAAAACACTTTTAACTTGTTTTTGTTTATATTGCATTAAAAATATATGAAATAATTAGTTAGCTTTCACACTATTTTCAAATAAAATGAAATTGGCTTGTAACAAAATCAACAAATCGCTGATCGTCCGCTGCTCCTCTGAGTTTGGACTGCATTCATTAGTTGTGACTTAAACAAAGATTCAAGGGGAACATCGCAGCATCTTCAGAAGTCTTTATCTGAAAAGTACATTTGTTGGCTACAGGGACATACAGGAGGAACAAAACAAAAGTGATACGCGTTTCCTATATAAAACATTTTTACCAATTCACTTAATTTCACTAGAATAACCATTTATATTCAGCTTGGAAAGTAATGATTCAGTGGTAAACCATAGACATTCATTCACTGTAGCTGAAAAAAAAAAAGAATTTAATAAAATATAATAAAAAATAAAATAAACCTGGGCTGGAAGCTAATGGCCTAAACAAATGACTACTTCATGTGCTAGTGCAAGCTATCATAATAAAAACATGCAATGTTAGCTTGTACTCATAAGTCCATGGAGAATTAACAGAATGGCTGTGGATGGTGGGGAGAGACTGTGGGTAGATTTCAGGCTGGATGCCGAAGTGTTTTCAATTTTGTGAACTTGCAAAAGCACTATTTCACACAGGTAATGATGAGCTGCAGTAATTTTGACATTTATTGGTTCTGTGTGACTTATATGAGCAAAAATAAAAGGATTATTTACTTCTCTTTATTTAACCAGGTAAAAACCCATTGAGATCATGATCTCTTTTACAAGGGTGACCTGGCCAAGAGGTCAACAACACATGTCGTCGATACATAAGTTTCAATACAAATCAAAAACTTTAAACAAATCTACACTTTAAATGTAGGTAGTGGCAGTGCTGATGTGTGGAAAGTTAACAAGTTTGTCAGCTCAATCTGTCCACAGGATTAGTGATTCATAACTCAACTTCTTTTTGTGTCGTTTCACATTCTCATTGACAAGAGCTAAATGGCCAAGAAACTGTCCAAAGCTTGAATAGGATCTTGACAACAGTTTTAGAAATAATCTTGGGTGATAAGTTTCATTGCTTGGATTCTCTGATGATGACATTTGAGCTCATGTTTTGTCTTTGTCTTTTCAGAAAACGGTGCTTCCACAGAAATCTTTGCTCTAGTACTAGTTGAAATGTAAAACATGTTACGTCCTTTTGCTGTGAACACCAAAACTACAGTTTGGTGTTCACAGCATACAAATGTTTAAATTAAAGTGTAGATCCTTGTAAAATGGTTAAAGGGAAATATACATTGATAGTATAATAAGTGTTCACCTTTATTATAATTTAAATAGTAAATGGTGTTGTCTTTGCACATTTAGACTCAAAAGCAAACTGAGCTCTTGTTGCTCTCTGCTAATGTTGCCTAAGATCATGAGTTGGAAGAATCGTGGATGTATTAAGGAGAAAACAGAGTAAAAGACATCTATTTCCTCTTGATTACTCTAAGTGGTTGCTAATTATATTCTTCTGGCATCATGATGACAAAATGACCAGCATCAGTTCTAGCATGGTGAAAACTAAAAATAAATGCTTAATGGCTGCCTATTAATGTTTTCACTTGGTTGTCAGTATTGACAGTATTAGTGCTTATTTAAAATATGCAATATTTAACCTCTAGAGTCCCTGCGTCCTCATATGAGGACCGCACAGCTTGGGTTTCCAAAGCTCAGGACTCTAGAGGTTAAAACAGTAGAGAAAACATGGTACACATCAAAACTACAGCCCGAGTTTTCTTACGGCTTATAGACAGAGCCAAACATTACATCCTTTGATCTGCTTATACAGTAAAGCTAAAGGAAACCTTATTGTAGCACCGCTAGCTTGATTAATGCATGCTGAGCTAAAAACAGCACAAAGATGTAGGGAACATAAGGTGCAGAAGTTCACCAACAAAGTTTGTAAAAGTGTTTATGTTACCAAGCAGTGTTAAAGAGTGAATAACATTAAATTCTACAGCATATTCTACCAACTTACATGAACCACAGAGGTTTTATGAGGAGAGCTCCTTGATAAACAGCTTTATTAAACTCCGTTCTCCTTAAAACATCTATAAACACGTACGTCAGTGACTGAACACGATAAACCATTTAGCGAGATCACTCCTCAGATCTGATGGACCTGAGCAGATGTAATGGAGTTAAGAAGTCTAACACCTGATGAAGGCAAACAGGTGTTAAACTGAAATCTGTGACAGTTACCCCCCCCAAAAAAAATCACCCCCTGTACAGTTATCATGAAGACCAAAAACTGTTTGTTGTTCCAAACATATTCATTTCTACCATAAAGTTTGGCAATTTAACCAGGGAATCTATAGGGATTGACAGAGACCGACTCCCTTTTGGAGCCAGTCTCAAGAGGCCCTTACACACTGGCTTCATTTTTCAGTCTCACAGGTTGCTTACTGTGTCATTAGAAGACGTCACTCTACTGTACCTGAAACACAATGATGTCTGTCACCAATAAAATGCTTTCTGCTGCTGCGCCAACCTCTCTTTTTAATTTAGGCAAAGGTATTCAAGTATGGGATCAACACAGAATCAGCAAAACACAGGTCACTATTTCTCATCAGAATATGTGACCTTACTGTGCAATAACTGATTAAAACATCAAAATCATGGTTTTTGCAGCTCTGTCTTTCTCTTATAATCACTTTGAACACGTCCGTTCTGATTTGTGCTCATCACGGAGCTGATACTACAGAGGCTGCCATTTCTGATGGACCATACGTGCTGTACTTCTGGCTCACTGTCGACGCAACAAATGATAAAAATGTGTAACAGCGCCCCTGTGATCATAAAATGTGACGGTTCACAGATTTTGGTGTAACACCTGTCATCGTGGCTGTGTAACTCCAACAGATATAAAGAGGATCACGGCCAGATGCCAGAGCAACAACGGCCATGGCCACATGGACATTGTGAAATTTATGTCCTGGTGATAGGTACAGAATATTTAATTTAAATCATTATGAGCAATGGCAGGCATTTATCAAACAAACCATATGATATGACAGATAATGTGAACTTTCACCTTATGCGGATTAAGTACATATGCAAATGATCATACTGCCACGGTATTTGGCTTCCAACAGAGACTATGCATTTTTATCTAAAATACTAAAATGAATTTCATTTGCATTCTGATTTTGAGTTGATGAATCCTAATGAATAAGACTGGTTTTGTTTTGGTTTCCTTGAATATAATCTAGCTGTTGCAAAAGGTCAGTGCTAACTGTCTGTATAAATTTTACATCCACAATCAGTCCATTCCTCTCTGATTGTAATTGAGTGTCTCAGCGTGTAGTAGTAGCCGACAAAAGGTCAATTAAATAATTAGAGGAAATAGGTTCACTGGCTCTGATATGCATCTTGATTAATGAATTGTTGCTTGTGTGTTCATTTTTTCTTACTTTTCATTTGGTGATTATAAAGGTGTTTGTACTGGTATCAGATTTTGTGGCAGTAGTATCCTAAACAGACCAAGGGGATTAAAAAATCTCAAAGTTTAAAGTCTTTGCACATCCACAAAGCTGGTTTTTTTATGAAGTGAAAACTGGGACAGAATTTGTTACATTGAAACTAGGATTTTTGAATGTGTAAAACATGGCTTTAAAACTCAGAATTAGGGTTCAAACATTAGAAAAGAGATTTGCTTCATTCTTTTCAGTGATACAAATCTGTGCTTCAATGTTTTGAAACTTGTTTTGCAGACATTCAACAGCCTTTTTTCAGACAGTCTTTTCATGGTTTCAGATCTGCTCTTTGTCATAGTTTTCAATCATTCATGTCTGAATAGAGCTGTGCTCAGGCTGGGTAGGGGTATGTTAGAAATTATTAAGCTGTTCATTGACTCTGGGTGGCTGAGGCATTGATGGCACCTCTCCACTTTAAGATATGTTTTGGAATATATTTCTTTTTAAAAAATTTTAGAACAAAGTTACACAGTGTAGCTTTAAAGCCATTTTAGTCAGTCATGTAGGCACTAAAGGTTCTCCTGGGTTTTTATATTATACATTTTTAAAATTCTTTCCATAATGAAATAATGAGTTAGTATGTGTGATGAGAGAGCTGGCCACACAGGACCATCAGAGACTGCATGTCCTGCTGGTGCTTGAAAGTTCCTACTGCGAGAACATTCATTGAAGGAGCTAAATCAGAGAACACACAGTAGCCATTTGGTGTTAGGTGTGTATTTCTTTCTTAATGGAATGGACTAAAAATATAAACATATCTGAACCAGATACTGTCGCTCTCTGTAGGAGTTCATTAGCAGATACCCTGGACAGAGTTATCAGAACAAGCTTGTGGCCTCTCGTTGTTTTTGTAGGGCCACATCTAACAACATGGGAAGACATAATGAGCACATTTCAGAGAAATCCATCTCTCTTGATGGATTTCAAAATGACACACCACAATTATCTGTTCTTTCTGAAATACAGGTGTTTTTTTAAGCACTACGCTGATTATTAACCATGGCATGGTAATGTACTGAGAACAGTTTGCTAATAACCTAGAGATTTGAAAATCTAAAGTCTTGAAAAAAAAAAGCAATCTTTATTAATAACAGCCTTCACATTAAAAGTGACAGGGCGATATGTCTTGTACATCAGTGAGCATAGAGATAATGAACATAATTTCATGCTCATATGCTGATATTAGTGTTTTCAAGAGCCAGGCGTAATCTCTCTCCAGTAATCAGCAGGTAATTGATCATCATTTACAAGGTAGTCATTATTCTTACTCCCACTTAAAAAAAAAAAAAAATCACCTTTGCTTAATCTTGAACTTGACACCATCCTAAATTTTCATCACGACCGTTTCAGCTCAGTGATGGCAGATGAGGCCATCTTAGGTTACTTTAGATAACAAGGACAGGCCGCCTTACTTCATCATATTCAGACTGATGATCTCAACGACAAATAGACAGTGATATCAGGACATATCTTTCTCCACATCAGGATAGACTAACAAGTATTATTCTTCACAGAAATGGCACTTAAATTCATGTACTTATCTTCTGAAAATAGCTTAGTATGAAGACTGGAAAAACAACTAGCCTGGTTCTGTCCAGTGATTTAAACATTTAGATACCAGTATCTCAAAAGCTTACCAATTGTTAGATTATATCGTGAATGTTTAATTTGTACAAAAAAGTGATGCGATCTATTTAATAGACATGACAGTGGTACCTGCCTTTGCCAATTTGTCAAATTATTTCTTTAAAATGAATTTCATTTGGAGTGAAAGTTGAGACTTTTGTACAATACATGCAGTTAAGGCTCGGTACTGAGGAATGTGCTACTGCTTCAATCATCACAAACAGCCACAACATAAAGGAAAATTCTGAACTTTATTTTTCTCCCTGAGACAACAAAGACATTGATTATATATCCCTGCCATTGACTTTACTGTCCAGCAACACAAAATGAGCACAATATGTCTGTGGGTGTTGACTGGGTTGTTGATCAATACAAATGACCAGGTGCAGAGATTTCTGGCTGTTAAAATGTCACTTTACCGTCTATGGTGAATTTTGGAGGCCTCCCACAACCAGCCAAAACAGAGAAATGACAAACACTGTTAATGTGCATTGTGACTTCTTCGTCTGACATTTTTGTGTTGAATTGCTGCATTTTTTTTAATTATACTAAAATGTTAACAGTGAATGTGGTGCCAGAGTCCTGCTGATGTTAAAAAGCAAACAGCTGGCCATTTGTTTGGGACAAACAAAGTCCTGCCTTGTTATCAAAAAGCTGCACACACATACACAAACTACTGGAAGGAAACAAAGACATAATGCAAGGGGATCATTTCAGGAAGCTTTGCTCTGCAGCTGCAGATTTATTTTGGTTACATAAAATAAAATGAAAATCCAATAGAGATTTTCTACTGCGCACATAGAGGATTTGTCTTCACCAGTACATACAGACATCAAATGGCTAAAACGTGCTGTGCCTCAGTGAAATGGCTGCTGGTATAACTAATACCAAAATCCTCACAGCTGAATTATTATTTTCAGCTACCGCTGACTGCTGGTCATCTAATCTTCTGGGAGCCGCCATTATCTGGCTTGTTTTAATCTACATTAATAATTACATGAGGCGGCTGTGTGTTCAGAGGTAGAGCGGGTCGACCTCTGATTGCGGGGTTGGAGGATCGATTCCGATTCTCCCCAGTCCACATGTCAAAGTGTCCTTGAGCAAGACAGTAAACCACAAGTTGTTCCCAGAGCCTTGCATGGCAGCTCCGGCACCATCGGTGTTTGGATGGGTGAATTTGTGCAGGTAAGGTAGAAAAGCCCTCTCTAAGTGCAGTCCATTTAGCATTTACATTAATGCAATTTGCATCACAATTGAGGATAGGAACAGGATCATTAACAAGGTGGCCTCCTGTATTCCATTATCCTTAGAAGTCATTATAGAGCAGAGGACCTGAGGAGGGTGTAGATGATTATACAATAAAAGAATCTGCTTTGTGACACATTAAAGAATTGTTTAAAACTAAACTACCTTTTTGATTTGGTAAATTGCATGTACAGGAACTATATTACATTATATGTTGAAATTGGTCCCATTTTATTGTCATTTTTCTGTCCTAATCTGCAACATCGATCCGCGGATTGGTGCAGCTTCTGCAGTAATGCGGTCGATGTACCGGT
>NW_018128127.1:334874-344604 GCF_001952655.1 Monopterus albus
GAAGTGTCTGGAGAGAGGGAAGTCTGGGCATCTTTGCTTAGACTGCTGCCCCCGTGACCCGGTCCTGGAATAGCGGAGGAAAATGGATGGATGGGAATCTGCAACACTCCATCTCCAAACTACAAGGCAATGTCATGATCACCCTCCCACACACTCAACCCCCCCAAAATACGAATACAACAATCAACTGTGAGCACTGTGGATACTACAGAGTATGAAGGCTTGAGAGCATACAAGTGTGAGCATACAGTGTTGATCACCGTTAGTGTTGGTGGCTAATTTACACCTTCTCTGCCATTGCCATTCATTCACACCCCTTATTTTGTCACTCTCCGCTGCCTAAGCTAAGCAGCTCTGAAGCACGGTCTTGGCTGTCAGTACAGGTGTAGAATGAAGTTACTGTCACTGCTGTCTGGTCGGTAAGAAGGATGCCTTGGATCACACGAGGTAGCTTTTACAGCCAAGTAGATGTTAAAATGAGAGTTAACACATGTAATTATGGTTTTATGAAATGTATGAAAATTTTGACAAGGTGAGATAGAAAAACACCAAGGCAAAACTTCAGAATAGCAAAATGAAAAATGAACAAAACAGAAATAAAAGCAAAAACAACAGTTAGGAAAACCGAGGGAATACATGTGAGACTTGAGACATTTTTACGAATGTCAGTTTGTCAAAAGGAGTTTGAGGTTGGGGTTCCACTAGCAACGGTTTCAAGGAGGCAGTGGTCAAATGTAGCTGAAAACTGCAGAAATACATATCACTTATTAAAATGACAATGGTGCTAAGCCATGGCTCATGGCCTCATAGTTTCACTTCTTAGAGCAGAAATATAGCCACAAGTAATTCTGTTTGCATTAGAATAAAGAACAAGAACATCAGACACTGGCTGATAAAATGAATGCTCTGATCCCAGTCCTGCTGTTTCAGGCTGATAAGACGACAGGGGTATAAAAAAAAACAAAAAAACGCACGAGAGCATGCATCCAGCATAATGTCAGTACAAGCTAGTGGTTGTGATTTGACAGAGTTTGTGTTCTTGAGACTTATTGATAAAAAAAGATGAGCGCTTTGTGTTTGAAAATCATGTGCAAGAGCAACTTATTTTTGCAGCAAGTCCTCCAACCTAAGTGACAATGTGTGCTTACCTGTCATCATGGTAAAAAAAAAAAACATGTGACCATTGCATTGACAGGTGTACCAGACCTTCATCATCATGGAAACAATCACAAATCAACAAAGCTTTATTCAAAAAGTTTCATGACCGATTAATCACTGAATTCAAGGTTGTGTGAGCTTTTGTAAAAATGATTGCTCTTCTCTGTTTACATCATTGTAAACTGGATATATTTGGAATCTGGGGTGTTGGTCAGAGAAAATAAGAAATTTCGTGACATCGCCTTGGGTTCTTGGCAACCTTGAGGCGCTTTTCACATTATTCTCTGACATTTTATATACTAAAATATTAACTGGAAAAAAAAAAAATAAAAAATCAACAGATGACTCGATAACGTGAATTATTTATTTGGAGTCTTAAATCTTTCTATGCCTAGCTAGAAGCACAACACCTTACATGGACAATTTTTACAAGAAACCGTTCTTGCGTAATGAAATGAAAATTAGAATCCTGATATATGTTGATATTCAGTCAGATGATGAAATCTTTGACCATTAATGTGAAGGCTGCACGGTACATAGGAACAGTCTGGGTGTATGTAGACCCTGACGCTGCAAAGTACACAGTAATGACATGTCCTCAGAGGAAACAAGGAGCAGCTCTGGAAGTCATGATTTCATTTTGACATTCATCAGTGTTGACAGGTTGGGTGATTATTTCCCAGTGACTGCAAATGAAATACATGCTGCAATCTGTTCTTTGTACTGCAATTCCAAGTCACTACTTCATGAAGATTTTTCCCAGTAACACTAACAAGACTGGCCAAAATAACTGTGTAGTGACTGTAAATGTCAAATCATTGTATGTTCACGTGCACCTCATTTGTGATGCTTGACAGGGACGCAGCGGCCTGTCGCCTACAGTCCCTTTCTTTCATCCAACCTTGAAAGCTTTTTTTAAAGGAGCATTTACTCTACAGCAACAAAGGAAACAAATGGACAAAAAGAGAAGGTGAATTTTTATTTTCCTTGTCAAAACCCTTGCTTCAAGGACACTGATTTAATTTGGGAGATGCTGCACATTTCGTAGCTGCATTTCCTGAAATTCCACTAAGTAATCTTCTAAGTAGAATTCTTTAAAAACATGAAAACATAAACATGAAGACATAAATTACAACACTATTGTTGTTTCTGGCCTGTAAACTACAAGAATCCGGTAGCTCTGTGATCAACCTGGTGTTACTAGCCAGCTCTGTTCCATTACCAACCATATGATCGCAACCAGAGGTGGACAGTAACTAAGTGCATCTATTCAAGTACTGTACCTACTTATTTTACATTTATTTTCTCCTACTTTATTCTTCAACTTCACTACATTTCAGAGAAAAATATGACTTTGTACTTTATATTTGATAACTAATTACTTTTCAGAAAGAGGTTAATACAGTAAAAATGCAGTATAAACACAAGACTGATTGATCCTCAGTATAAAATTCACAAGCTACCCAGCAGTAATTCAAACTAAAAGGTAGTTAAATTTAGCTCCACCTTTAGCAGCTGCAACAATAAATGCGATCCACACAATTATATTAATCAAATAATGTGAGCCACCGATTGTAAACTGTGCCATTTTGCATAATGAGTACTTTGACTTCTGGTACTTTAAGTATATTTCTGCTAATGCTTTTGTACTTTTTGGATGCAAGACATTTACTTGTAACAGAGTATTTGTACTGGTGGATGTATTTTTTAATACTGTTGCATTCAGTAGTATTAATTGTATATAAATTAAAAATGCAACACAATTTCAAATACACAGATCATATCCTGATCTGAATCATCTACTGTATATTTTTCTTAATTCAGAACAAAAGAGTTAGAGGCTATGGTTTAACTGCACAGCAACACGACTGTTGACACCCAACATCATTTAATTGGTGTTAATTGAATAAGGTGCTAACAGAAAAGTCTCTGTGTGAACAGCCCCAGACTTTAGCTTAATTTGCACTGCTCAGTGGACAATGTGGGAACCTTTCAAAGAATAGGAAGTCATTTGATTTACTGTGTTACAATTTAAAAAATACTTAATATAGCTTAAATTGTTACTTATCTGTTCTCTATCTGAGAACACTGACAGCCACCATATGATACACTGATACTGGTTTATTACACTTGGCAGAGAATGTCAAGTGAGTCCCTCCTCAAATAACAATTCGATGTGTTTGTTGACAGTACCACAGCCTATCTGGTCACTTGTCTCTCTGTCTCTATTTTAGATAGTTGCAGTGACAACCACTATGTGATAAATCTTGACAACTTTTTAAAATTTGTTGCACTCGAGTTACTGGATGATATACGTGCTGAAATGCTCAAATCACAGGGACACATGAAAATACGTTGCTGTCCAAAGTCTGAAATCCTGTCACTCTTCACTTCTCACTCCACCTGGCCCTAGTTCCTTCTCTGATAACCTTATTGACAAGCACTCAGTAATTATTTCTTGCCTTGTATCTGTGCTTATCTTATGGGCCATTGTTACTAGCATGCTGTTAATAGGAGGTTTAACTACTGAATACTAATAAAATAATTGTTTTCCCTGTTAAAGAAATAAGGTGTTTAAATTTAACAAGCTGGGGCAGCAGCAATTTTCAATTTAGCATAGCTGATTTAGCACTTTGACAATGTTAAGCTTGTTTTGCAAAATAATGTTAATAGAAAAACCATAGAAAAACGCAGAGACGTGGCTGCGCACTGCTCCTTAACAAAGGTGGAGCAGATACATAGACATTTGCCAAACCATTCACTCGTTATCCTTAATGTCTTTTCTCCTGTCAAATAGTTTCCTACAAAACACTTTAAAGCATGAATCTCACCGTGGGGCTTGTTTGAGCTTGTTTTCCCATGTAATAGGTTCATTACAGATTTATGTTTTATACTTTATCAGAAGTGTTTTCAAGCTGTATTTTTGTTTTATATATGAAACCAACACTAGCTGCTTTAGCTTGGAAAATATACGTCTAGTTAACATGAATAGAAGAAGCTTTATTTTATTGTCATTGTAACACGTACAACAAAATTTTGTTCGGAGCCAAGGTGCCCTGGGCCGCTGCGTGCATACGCGTCGCCATCATGGGCAACTTGGAGGGTTCCGTGTCTTGCCCAAGGACACTTAGGACTGCAGGCACTGAGATTCGAACCTTTAACCTTCTCGTTGGGAAACAACTGCTCTACCCACCGCACCACTGTCACCCCCCTAGGAGCTTCCCTATGCTTTTCTTTGAGAACCATCTGCAAATGTATCCACAGTGTATGAGACAGGGATGGGGGTCCCAGAAATACAGGATCATTAATGATTAATTTTCAGATGGTTTCAGTCTGTCATTATGGGCGATTAAGTGCATAATGATGAGTAGAAATGGCAGTTTTCATTTAAAATTTAATCCAAAACACAATAAAATGGGCAAAAAGCAAAGGGGTCTGAATACTTTGATTTCAGTGCAAATCTGAAAGTCCTAAAAAAACAACTTTACCTTACAATTTTCACAAAGCTAGAAATCTATTTTATCATGCAAATTAAAGAATTCCAGATATTACCTTAAGGTACTAAACTGTCATAACGTGTGCACACAAATTTAAAACTTCATATTTTATAACTCTGGGGGCTTTGAAAATCTTGAATGTTTAAGTTTATTCTCAAAAGAATGAAAAAGAATAATGTAAAGACAAAAAAACCATCCTCTGTGTCTTTAACTTGGAAACTAAATACTGCAGGTTATCAACCTTTCCACAGGCAATGCAACGAGAAACACCAAGACAGTGGAGTGTGCACACTGCCAATTGTAGCCCCTCAGGAGTCAATGTTGTATTTCAAAGCACACAAATAACTGTCAGGTCAAAAACTGGACAAAATTATACCAAACACTGGCATGTTGAACTTTTTTTGGTAATAATTTTATGTAAGTTCATCTTGGCCAGGTCCCAACTGAAAGAGGTTTTTAATCTCAATGGTTTTTTTATTTGGTAAAATAAAGGTTAAACAAATACTACACATGGCATATAGAGGTAAAATCAAAACTATTAAAATCAACCAAATAGCCACAAATGTTCCAACACTCCTTGGTCACTTCTTATGCAAACCTATATCAGTACACACCACAATGGCCACACCAACTCTGTTGTGCTGCAAGTCTTGATAAAAACACAGTTGTTCTTAAAGCACCTTTGAAAGATGAAGGAATCAGGGCGATATATGTTTACCCTTGGTGTGACTCTGTATAATCAGCAACCATACATAAAGTGTAATATCACAAATGGTTCTGTCACCTCTGTACTATAGGCTATACTGATAATGTTGTTGTGCTGTGGATCGACTTTGTTTGCTGTGATAAAAATTTGTTTCAACATCAATTATGCTTTTCTAAATGGAAAATGTCTGATTTATTTTGAATAAGAGCAGCTGAGAGTATGCAGCATCATAAATCAGCTTCACGGGGGACTTAGGCTTTGTTTACCACCCAGCAGCTGCACTGTACAGAGCTACAGTGTTATTTTATTTGCTGTTTTCTTTCACACACACACTGCAACGACGGACACATAGATGAGAGGAGTTCAAAACATTATTTATTCACTTTCATTTCATCATGCTTTGGTTCACAGGTGAGGATAACAACGATTAACAATCTTCTTTCAGCAGGTTCTGTTATTGGCTCATCGGCCTTTGAACCTCTCTCGACAGCAAATGGTGGACAAATTGTAGAAGGGTTAACAGGATCAGATGCTGCTTTTGTTATAAGAGGCAACCTCTAATCTCTCTCCACCTGCCAAACAAAGGCTGCTTGCAACACATTTTTGTGAATCTAGAAAAACGTAAACATGCTGTATGACAAATTGCTAAAAAAAAAAAAAAAAGAGAGGTGGAATGACACGCATGACAACTCCCTGCTCAGCACTGATTTCGATGTGGATTTTAACTTTTTTTTTTTATCTTTCCATGTGGAAACTGCCAGTGATGAAACTTTCCACCTAAAATCAAGAATATCTCCAGATAAATTCAGTCCTACATTGCAGGTGGATCCCAAGCCCAATAATTGCACCCACATTCCCCTCACTTGCATCTTTTTCTTGTGTCTTAGTCCCACCCAAATAAGATGCAAGGAAAAGTCACAAAGAGAAACTACGAGGAGAGTGGAACTGAGAAAACATGTTTTAACTGGCATGAAACGCTCTCATGTATCCTTGGAAAGAACAGAAGTAAGCTCTTTTGGACGTTCATCATAGCGGACTGGGTCAAGTGATGATCGAGTAACAATAAAATCAGGGAATTGGGATTCACCTGGTCTGTCTTCATAGCACTCCTATGTCCTCTGGAATGTATTATATTCAGAGGCAAGGCAACTTTATATTTATTTAGAGGTGTACCTAATATTCTGACCACCTGAGGCATATAAATGGGGAGGACAAAATTAATTTGTCTCATTTTGACGGTATTTTATCTTCATTTTGTCTTAACTGATTTTATTCTGGTTTTAATGTTGTTTGTTTTCCCCTTGCCTGTGTAAAGCACTTTGAATTGCCTCTGTGTATGAAATGTGCTATATAAATAAAGCTGCCTTTCCTTTCCTCTGTATATAAATGCAACATGTACTGTAACTCCACTTAAAATCACAAAAGGATGTTTTTACACTTCAGTTCATGTACGAATCCAACAAACCAACCACAACATGCTAACTAGTTTAACAGGTGGAAGGTGTAGGAAGAAATTTTATGACAGTCTTACTACACACCATGGTACCAGAGTAATTTGGTTTTAACAAGTCTCGAACATTTTTAACTCAAAATAATTTCTTTTACTCCAAAGCACCTAAAGCACATTACATCATTATATCCATCATTATAGTTCTCATACCTGGGTCAAGCCCAATTGTGTAAAATCATCAAGAAAAGAAGATTTTGATCATCTATAGCGCTGGGAGCAGGCCTTTACTCTCTTCAGCTTAACCATCATTTCTAAACCCCTTTCTTCCACACAAAGAAAGCGCTCAGGGATTTACAAAAAAAAAAAAAAAAAAAAAAAAAAAAACCCCCCCCCGGAATTTACCTTTTTCCCACGGGGGAAGATAAAGTGAGGCACCCACACTGAGGAGTGTGGGGTCCTGTCCTGGAGCCAGGCTGGGACAGAAGAGCTTGAAGGCAGGTATCTGAGGAATGACAGAGCTCAACGAGGCCCACTACCTTAAAAGAAACAATGTTTTCCAATAGCTATGGATGAATTTGATCACTTTATTCTTCTCACAACCAATGCAGACAAAAAAAGACTAACTGTAACTAAGCAGTAGCAGGCATTAACTGTATATATAAAGTGTACTTTTTCTAGTCTTGTTTGGGTTATTACAACCAAAAAATAAAGTGGAGATATGCAACAAAGGTCCACAGTCAAATCTGAACCAGAGACATTACTGTTCACAGTTGAGTATATATGTAAAAAGAAGTGTATTTTGGTTGACTATTCAGTACCTTACTCACACATAATGCAACAAAGTTTACACTTTCAGTTTGTTATTTAACTATCCAAGGGTATCTGAATGCCCCTTACATTTTTACTTTGAGAAGGATTTACCTGTTATGACAGACCATCACTTTTTAAACATCATTAAGGTCTGATGACGCGTCATCAACTGAAGCCAAAACACTGTCTGATGTAAAGACATGCAATCATGATGTAGAATGGAATTTCCTTTGGCTTTAACAGGAACTAATTGCTGGGATCTGAACTATGGACAGGGGCTAGCCATTTATGTCTGGCTGTGTTAAATCGACATTGGCTTTGCAGCAAAGCACTGCCTTCATTAATCTCAACTTCTCTTCATATCACCTATTTCTCATCATAGGGGTTATTGCCTCCACCAAGGAGGTTATGTTTTTGGTTTAGTGTATAGGTGTGTGCTTGTTGGTTGGTTAGCAGGATGGATCATCAGGATAAGGATAGTAATCACCTTTATTTGGCCAAGCATGTTACACACAAGGAATTTGTTTCCGGTACAGAACCGAGGCAGCCATCTGTGGCACCACCTCAACCGATGGGGGTTCAGTGTCTTGCCCAAGGACACTTCGACATGTGGACTGCAGGCACCGAGATTTGAAGCTTCAAACGTTTTGGTTGGGAAATAACTGCTCTACCCACCACACTGTCGCCTCCCCCAAACATACAATTGCCAGAGCGAACCATCAACAGGACTCTCCGTCGGGGAATTGGACCCCGGTCTTCCGTGTGACAGGCAGAGATTCTGGCCGCATACTTGGTTAAGATTGAAAACCCCAAACTCAAAGAGTGCATGTACCTCCAAGAAGGCAGAACATTCACTCACAAAAAAGGGTCCCTTGGGAAACAGGAGATCCAGAACAACACAAAATGTGGCCTAAAATCCTTGATCCGATCATCTTTTAGGGTATGATGGGCAGTTATATTGTGGATCATCCCTGAACATTTCAGGGTTCTATTTTCATTATAGGCCAAGTTATGGCAGAAAACATTAGTTAAATTGGGTTTTCAATGTCAAATTTAAATGGCTGTCAGATCTGGAATCCGAATCAGAGCCAGATTAACTCCTGTCTGGTTATAGACATTGCCACCCTACATATGTGTGTCAAATTTCATATGCGTTTGATAACTTCTGACAAAGATATGGATTTTCATAATTTTTGTGACTTTGACCTTTTTCAGCCAAAGTAATCACTTCTAGGACTGGTCTCCACCTATGTCTGTGCCAAGTATGAAGATGATCCATGCAGCCATTTGTCTGTAATCCTGCTAACCAACCGACAAACAGACATACATGGAACAAAAAGCATAACCTCCTTGGTGGAGGTAATTAAACAGACATTCAGAATAATATCAGATACACAGTCTATACTCATACATGGAAGTGGTACTCGGTATTAACAGATAATAGATGTGAACCATCATTTCTACTCAATGTAGATTTTTGTGTCAACACATTCCTTCAGTTAATGAGTGTCTATTTCTCTTCTCAGGCAAAAGAGACAAATATAGCAGTAGTGCATGTTTATTTCAAACAGCCTACAGCTAAGTACACATTAGCAGCATTACAGGCTCCACCATGATGGGATAAGTTAATGGGACAGCGCCTGTGGGAATAGCTCAGACAGTAGATGCCCATATCCTTGGCAGCACATTCATAAAGTAGCAAAGATTCTTCATTGAATCTATAGGGTATTTTGGTAACACTATTGTTGTCAGTGGTGTTATTAAAGCTGAATTAAGAGCATGGGTTTTACTATTCTCTTGAAGACTACCCTGTGCCTGCAGTGGTGGAGTGTAGTCAGAAGTGCAATCACTTTGCTACCACTGTAATTAAAGACAAAACAGTTTTACTACTCTATTCAAGCAATCATTTTTCTGCCTGGAGCTGTAATGACAGACAGAAATCAAAAGTGAGACTAATAGCTTCTCTTTCTGTTTTAAAAAAAAGTGACAGGTTGGTTGGTTTAAATAATGAGACATTATGGCCAATTACCAATGGGTGTTTCATAATCTCAGGCACATCCTTCTGTGCATATTCACAAACTCACACCTGCAGGTGTTTTAAACTTCATG